>NC_044992.1:66118716-66258585 GCF_008728515.1 Papio anubis | reverse complement strand
CACGAAGCTACCAGTGCACACCTGGCCCAGCGTGACCAGAAAGGACAGCCCCGAACCCAGCCCACACCCTGGGTAAGGTGCCTGTGCACAGGACTGGGCCTCGCAGGCAGCCTCTCCACTGCGTGTGATGTTTAGGGGACTTGGGTCTCCCTTCGTCCAGTCCCTTCTTTGTTCACACCTCCCACACCTAATGTGAAGGTTCTATGAGGTGTCAGGCTCTTCTTTTGGGATTGAGTCACAGCAGGGAACCATGCAGCCACTGTCCTGCCCTCGTGGAAGTTGAGTTCTACTGTGTGAATTCACGCATTGACCAAGTCAGCACAGAGGCTGATGTACAAATACAGCAAAGGGTGATGAATGCTGGGATGAGATGTTTGTCTCTTGGGTTTGGGGAGAGCGTGTGTAGGTGCTAGAGTTGCTATTTCACGGACAATGGTCAGAAGAGGGTTTGAGGATTTGAGGACGTGAGCATGGAGACCTGAAGGGTTGGGGGCTGGGCACTCTGGGGTCTGGAGGAAGAGGGGTCCAGGCAGAGGGAGAAGCAAGGCAAATGTCCTGTGAGGAGCCTTGGGACCTGGCCAGGCCAGGGCAGGGGACAGATGCTCTGGGGTCTGGTGGTCCCGGTCCCCTCCTCTGCCTCCCTCACAGCCCTTGTCAGAGTTTCATCCTGTTTGATAAGCCCAGTCCTCTGAGGAGCTGAGAGCTGAGCTGTCCATTCATTCGTTCCTTCAGCAAGCACTGAAGTTGTAGGGCAGATTATTGGAGACTCAGGATAGGCACCAGGTACTCACTGCGAATGAAACAAATGGTCCCTGCCCTCCTGGAAATGCTGTGTACAGGAGAGTTGACACCAAACAAATAACCCTTTGTGAATTCTGGGACCCCAGCTGGGTAACCCTCCATGGGGAACACAGAGGTAGACACCTGCGTCCTGGACACAGACCCTCCCTGGATCCCTGGCGTGACCTCACATCCTCTCACGGTCCTTCCCTTTCTGTGTCACAGTCCTCCGGTCAAGGGCAAATCTGAGGCTGAGGGTTAGGGGCCGTGATGCTGATGCTGAGATGGGATGGACTGTCCAGTGGGGTTGCTTATGTGGTTGGCTGTGGTCACAGGATTGGGACGCAAGGGTCAGGGGATGGTGGAGGACACCTGGGCCTCCCCTGGGGAGGTGACTCACTGCCCATCACCGTCTCCCCACAGCTCCCTGTTCAGCAATGTTCGCTTCCTGCTCCTGGTCCTCCTGGAGCTGCCCCTGCTCCTGAGCATGCTGGGTGCCATCCTCTGGGTGAACAGACTTCAGAGAAGCTCTAGAAGCAGGCAGAGTTGGCCCGAGGGTGAGAACCAGTAGCATCTGCTGTCCATCAAAGCCCTGCCCTGCGACAGGGCCCCGCTGCGGGACTGGAATGACCTCCTGACCGCTCCCTCCCGGGCTGCTCTCCCCACATCTCCCGGAATCCTCTGTGAGCCTCCTTCAGCCTTTTCCCTGTGCCCGATCCTCATGTGTCACACGTGAACCTGATGGACACGGACACCCTGAGCTGTGACTCCACATCTCACATGCACGCCGTGGACAGCTAAGCCTCGAGCTGTCAGCAACACATTTGAGTGCCCGTATGCTCTCCCTGCACCCTTCCTTTTTCTCCAGGAGCCTGGCATTGCTTCCTCCACCGTTTTTACAGGGAGAGGCAGGTCCAGGACTCCCCTGCACCTTTGCCACCATAATCGCCCACACTCCCTGGGTCCAGGAGTGCAGAATATATGGCTGCTTCCATTTACTGAGTGTGTCGATTCCATGATGCTTTCAAACTTTAAGAAATGACAATGTGTAGGTTTGGGATGTATCAGGCCTACTAAGTCAGACCTGAGTGAGAAATCCATTGTTCCCTGATCTCCACAGGCCTTTGCTGAGAATAGTGGACCAAGCCCCATGTTAGGCCTCTCAGAATGGGGAGTCCCTGCAGAAAAGGATCCAGGATTTCCCCCAAAGCCTGACTATTCCCTCCTTCAGGTAGACGCATCCTGGCCAGTGTCTCTAGGTCCCTCTGGGAGAGCTGGTAGAAGATTCTCCGTGTGAACTCTGGTAGCATTGCCAGGTCTACCCTTTCTCCTTCTTCAAGGGGACCTGACCTCTCCTTCATTCCAGGGCTGTGGGTTTTAACTGGTGCAAATTTGGAAATGGACTGAGGGCTGTGACTCCTTGATGTGGTAGTTAACTGAGTTTTTTGCTCAGTAGTGTAGACCATGTCTGCCTATACAGATGAAAGAAGATGTTATCATTTGCCCATTTCTGTTCCAGGGTTGCCATGATGACCTGGCCAACACCTGTGAGGCAGATGGTTCCCATGAGTCCTCCTGGTCAAGGAGGGCCTCGCTGGGGGTTCTTACCTTTTTCCCATTCAGCAGATACTTATGGGAGCTTCTGGTGTATCAGACCATGATACACCAGGCAAGGAACTCCGTTTACATTGAGCCCATATTCCAGGTGGGGGATAGAAATGATAAACACATGCAAAAATACATGAATAAGTTCCAGAGGTAAATGTAAAACACAGAGGTGAGAAGAGCCACGGAGTAAAATAAGAGAAGTGGGGTGACTGCTTTGCAGGAGCAGAGGGGTCCGTTATGAAGCCCCTCTAAAAGGCGATGAGCAAGCAGGGATCAGGAGAAAGGAGGGGGTGAGCGCCAGGATCCCTGGAGGAGGAGTCCTGAGGCAGAGAGAGCAGCAGGTGCACGTGTCCTGCCAGGGGACATCTTAGACTTGGATCTGGAAAACACAAGAAGCAGATCCCTCTCTGGATCCAGTGGCTCCAGGTGGGAGCCGCTTGCCGGGCACTGGGGGCTGCCAGGACCTGTGTGCCGAGGCCAGGTCAGGTGGGTGCCATCCTGTGACAGCAGGAGCCATTGGGAGTTGAGCAGCGCCTCCCCAGGGCCACGTGTGTGTGTCAGGGATCACGCTGCTGATTCTGCGGAGAATGGAATGAGCAGAAGGGGAGACCAGGTCAGTTCCTCATGGCAGGGCTGGCTACTGCCAAGCTGAGCCAAAGCCAGACATGAACACTGGGCAGGTGGGAGGGCCTCAGATTGCACTGGGCTGGCGACAGTCCCATGATGTGAGTCTGGGGTCATCAGCACCAATGACTCCAGTGCACACTGTGTCCCTGAGAGTGTAAATGGAGGGACGACAGGGCAGGACGAGGGTGCAGTCACCCCTTCATGGTGCTAGCTCCACCCAGATTCCCCTGTCACTCTCTACTCGGCTTCACGGCTGTGTGCACATACTGGTGCTATTGACTCTGATAGGAAGAAAGCAACAGAAATCTGCAGGAGGGTTGGGAGAGTCAAGGAATATGCTTAAGGCATAAGAATGTGGAGAAGGGGTGATGCCCTTCAGGACAAACAGGAGGCAAACCCTGCACCTGACTAGCCTCCTTGCCCTTTCCAGGGGAAAGACACCCTGAGCCCATCATGTCAGGAGAACCAGCCATGCTAAGTGTGGACAGACCTGGGTCCCCGCCTCCTGGGAAGGCCTGTCCGCCATGTCTGCTCCCTGGGGAGGCACGTGACCATCACAGTGGACCCAGGACAGACACTAGCAGCCGCTGCTCAACAACCATGAATTTTACAGACTGATGTTTGTAGCCACAGGGCAGGTGCCAGTGTATCTGTGAAGAGGACAAGACAGGGCTCCTGCCTTTGCGGGAAATGCCATCTGGAGAGGAGCAGGCATTCAACAGATATCTGGGTTATTGATTTCTGCACCCTGAAGGGTGTGCTCCTGCACACGAAGGGCTTTGGTAGAGATTCTTGTGGATTCAGGTCCTACCAGGTCCTGGGTGTCCCCTCAGATTGCTGCCATGGCCCTGCCCTGCCTCAGCCCACAGCCCCGAGTCTCAAGGCAATTCTTAGGGTGATAATTAAAGGGCATTGGTTTTATGTGTCTGGCTGCTATGTCCAGGTTAGTTCTTGATTTTTGTGGCCACAGTACTTTGGCACTGGCGATGGGGCAAGGTGGAGGGCACCAGGGCCTCCCCTGTGGAGGTGACTCACTGCCTGTCACTGTGTCCCCACAAGTCCCTGCTCAGCAGCCTCCACATCCTGCTCCTGACCCTCCTGGAGCTGCCCCTGCTCCTAAACATGCTGGGGGCTGTCCTGTGGGTGAACGGGGCTCAGGGGAGCTCGGTGGGGAGGCAGAGTCAGCTGGATTATGAGAAACAGTAACTGATGCCCATCAATACCCTGCCAAGCAACACACTCCCTTTTATGTATGGGAATGGCCTTCTGACCAACAAATCCATGTTTCTATTAGAAGATTTGGAAGCTTTTTTCTCGTGATGTATCAGACACACAAAAGAATACATGCACTTTCAACCAAGAATACTCTTTAACCCGTGTGTGCCCCCCGTCCAGTTTAAGTCATAGAACATCATTCATACTCATGAAGCCCCAAACCGCTTTCTGATCTTATGCAATTTCTTTTCTATCCTCCTCTCAGAAAACCACATCCTACATTTTATTTTATTATTATTTTTTATAAAGATGGGTCTTACTATGTTACCCAGGCTGGATTTGAGCTCCTAGGCTCCAGCAATGGTCCCGTCTCAGCCTCTGGAGAGCTGGGACTACAGGCATGCACCGCAGCACCCGGCTCACATTCCGATTTTTATGTTCATCATCATCTTGTTTTAAGGAATTTGCCTTATACATGTGTATGGATTTCCAAAGAGTATATTGTTTAGCTTTGTTTTTGAACTTTCTGTGAATAGTATTAGGCATTTTTATTTCTAAGCAATTGGATTTTATCATTCAACCTTTTTTTTTTGATGGAGTCTCGCTCTTTCACCCAGGTTGGAGTGCAGTGGTTAGATCTCGGCTCACTGCAACCTCTGCCTCCCAGGTTCAAGCGATTCTCCTGCCTCTGCCTGCTGAGTAGCTGGGACTACAGGCGTGTGCCACCATACCCGGCTCATTTTTTGTATTTTTAGTAGAGACGGGTTTCACCGTCTCCAGACCTCGTGATCCACCCACCTCAGCCTCCCAAAGTGCTGGGATTACAGGCGTGAGCCACAGTGCCTGGACCATTCAACATTTTATTTTTGAGATTCATCCATGCTGATGTGTTGATGCATTGATGTGTCACTTCTTTGTACTGGTCTACATTCTGTTGTAGGAACATACCACAACTCGCACATCCCTCTTGCTTGAACGGGTGTTTAGCTTGTTTCTTTTCTTTCTCTTTTTTATGCTCTTCTTGTTTTCCTCCTTCTCTTTCTCCATCCTTTCTCTCTCGTCTTCTCCTTCCTCTTCCTCCTCCTCTTCTCCCTCCTCTTTCTCCTCCTCCTACTCTTTTCTGCCTCCTCTTCCTGCCTACTTCTCCTCCTCCTCCTTTTCTTCTTTTTTCTTTTCCTCCTTTTCTTCCTCCTCTTCCTCCTCTTCTTTTTTCTCTTCCTCCTCCTCCTTTTCTTCCTTCTCCTCTTCTTTTTTTGTTGCTGTTACTTATAATGTTATTGTGAACATATATCCTATTTTATCTGTCCAAAAGTGTCTCCTAGAGTAGAGTTCTCAGCAAATAATTGTTAGGTTTTGCTGCATGTGTGTAATCAGCTCTACTAGGCAATTACAAATTATTTTCCAAAGTAACTACACCAACTTTTGCTCCTCATCAGCAGTGCTCCTGCTTGAATCTTAGACTTTCTAAGTTTCTTCAAGTTAATAGATATGAAATGATATCTCATTGTTTTAATTTGAATTTATCTGATTACTAATATTAAACTCATTCTCATGTGTTTTTTCATTATTTTAATTTTCTCTTTTGAGAAAGGCCTCTTCTAATCTTCATCTACTTTCTGTTGTTTGTGTTCTTTTTTTTTTTTGAGACAGAGTCTCACTCTGTCACCCAGGCTGGAGTGCAGTGGCGTGATCTTGGCTCACTGCAACCTCTGCCTCCTGGGTTCATGCCATTCTCCTGCCTCAGCCTCCCAAGTAGCTGGGACTACAGGCGCCCACCACAGCCCGGCTAATTTTTTGTATTTTTAGTAGAGACGGGATTTCACCATGTTAGCCAGGATGGTCTCGATCTCCTGATCTCGTGATCCGATTGGTAGAAGTTCTTTGCAAGTCTTTTGTTAGTTACCGTGCTCCACATATCCTTTCCTGGTTTATTGGCTTTATATCTTTTGAGAAATAGGATTTTCAATTTAATGTACAAATTATTCATTTTCCTTAATGGTTTATACTTTCATCTTGTTTAACCAATTATGGATACTCCCAAATTAAAAAAAAAATTCTCCTATATTTTCTTCTAAAAATTTTTAAATATTCCCTTTCACAGGTAAGTCCTTGACCCATTTCTAAATGATTTTGTTTCTAGGCTGAGATAATAATCCATTTTTCTGTCTTCCATTTGGATAAATATTATCCACATTTCCCCAGCAATCTGCAAAGAAACCCCTGGCATGTATTTATTTCTGTATATGCTTGGACCTTTTTCTAACCACTCTATTATGTTGAATTTGCCTAATTGCCTATTTTGGAACCCAGACAACATTGTTTTAATTACTACAGCTGTGTTAAAATGTCTTGTTATCTGGTAAGGCATGTCACTATACATTGTTCTTTGATATCGGGAATGTCTTTGCAAATATTGGTCATTTCCTCTTCTGCAGAAATTTTAGAATTAACGAGTCAATGTTCTAAAAAAGAAAAAAAAACTCTGTTGAGACTTTAAATGTAAATGTATAAAATTTATCTTTATGATAATTTCTCTATGAACATGGCATGTAATTCTAATTATTTATGAGCTTTTAAAATGTCTTTTAATAGCATTCTATTTTTTTTTCACATCTGCAACAGATTTTTTAAAGGAATGGATTTTGAGAGAAAACAACATGGGCAGGAGCATGGAATAGAAAATAATTACAAATGTAGGCTATTCTGCTAATTGTTTTATAACCACAACAAACTAGTACAGAGAATGCCCTGTACAAAACACAACAAAGGTTCAAACATTGAGGTGTTCCCTTAGCAAGGCTGAAAATTTCAGTCTTTGGTATTTGGAATTTAGGCTGCAGTCCTATGAGGACTCATACAGGTATGAGGAGGTGGCTCATACCTGTAATTCTAGCACTTTGGGAGGCCGAGGTGGGTGGATCCCCTGAAATCAGGAGTTCGAGACCAGCCTGGCCAACATGGTGAAACCCTGTCTCTACTAAAAATACAAAAATTAGCTACACATGGTAGCGGGCGCCTGTAATTCCAGCAACTTGGGAGGATGAGGCAGGAGAATCACTTGAACCCGGGAGGTAGAGGTTGCAGTGAGCTGAGATCGTACCACTGCACTCCAGCCTGGGTGACAAGAGCAAGACTCCATCTCAAAAAAAAAAAAAAAAGAAAAGAAAAAAGAAAAACTACATAACTGGGCAAGGCCTCTTTAAGGGAAGGCGCATGCTCGATTGAACTTTATATCTTGCTATTATTATGGCCTGTGCTAAAGAATTTACCCTTAGAAAAATGGTTCTGGTTAACTTCTAGACTTAAAAACCCCCTTACTAATTAAGTACCATCTTAATCGGAAACAGAATAAGTGACTTAAAGGAATGTAGGAACCGAATGGCCATTTTCCTGCCGGTGGGACAATACTGAGACTAAAATTTGTCTATGGAAGACATCTTAACTCCTAAATGCTAAAGGCAGAACTTTCAGAAGAGGCCTAGAGCCTGATTTCTTTTCTTTCTTTTTTTTTTTTTTTTGAGACAGAGTGTCGCTCTTGTTGCCCAGGCTGGAGTGCAGTGGCATGATCTCGGCTCACTGCAAGCTCCGCCTCCCGGGTTCAAGCGATTCTCCTGCCTCAGCCTCCTGAGTAGCTGGGACTACAGGCCCCCGCCACCACGCCCGGCTAATTGTTTGTATTTTTAGTAGAGATGGACGGGGTTTCACTGTTTTAGCCAAGATGGTCTCGATCTCCTGACCTCATGATCTGCCCGCCTCGGCCTCCCAAAGTGCTGGGATTACAGGCGTGAGCCACTGCGCCCGGCCCAGCTTGATCTCTAATCATGCAAAAAGAAGCTGCGGTTTGCCATGAAAAAAAAATATGCTTTATGTAGAGGATTTCTATTTCTACTAGGTGGCACTGTTGACTTAGAAATACTATGTGCTCAACAGAGACGTGGTAGGGAGAAAGGGGAGAACTCTGTTCCTAGAAGATTGCAACCGCATCTTCCTGATTTTGCCTAACAGGATTACTTTCCTAGGCTGTAAAAATCGCTACACATTTCACACAGAGAAAGTGAAAGAGACCGCAGATAGAGAAGGAAGGAGAGTTTTGTGACAAGATTGAGGATTCTTCGCCAACACCCAGAATGGGCCACCAGAGGCTGGGTCCAGTCCAGGGGCGTTTGATTCATGCCAGGGTGTGCTCTGCCCAGAAATTCTTAGTTGCCTGAGAACTTTTCCCAGCCTTGCACAATGGCGAGGTCTTCCTGTGAAAAGAAGCTGATTTGAAACATGGCCAACATTCCCAATGACCCAGGGGTATTGGGGGGTTCTCCGTGTTCTCACCAGCAAGCCTCACATTCGAGTCTTTAGTATGGCAGCCAACACTAAGTGTATGTACCCGGCTGACGAATGCCCACTGACTTATTTTATTTTATTTTATTTTAAAATAGAGGCTAAGAGTGCCTTGGAATGACAGAACAGATTTTAAGCTCACTTCCATACTTACCACTCCGATGAATGCTGGATTTCCGGCCAATGCACCAAAATGATATGGCTCTGATGACTGGAGGAACATCAGGTTCCTTGGTCTCCTGCTGGTTTTAATAAAACAACATGCACACATGTGGAGTGGTTTTAAGGAGTGGAGAATTTAATAGACAAGAAAGAAGGAAGGAAGAGGCTCCCCCTGTACAGAGACTGAAGGAGGCAGGCTCCAAGCTGAAACAGGGAACCTCGAGTGTGGTGCAAAACGACCAGTTATATGAGGAGGCTGGAGGAGGTGGTACCTGATTTGCATAGGGCCCAGGGGATTGGTTTGACCAGGTATGTCATTCAAGTAGCCCACAAAAAAACTAGCCCTGCTACCCTAGCCTTTTAATATGCAAATACAGGCGCCATGATGTTCTACACACATGGGGATTTGTAGGGGCGGCCATGTTGCCAGGCACATGTGGGGACAAGAAGACTGTGGGAGTCTCCATGTTTGGGTGGACCCAGTTTCTGATGGCCTGTATTTGCATATCAAAGCTTGCCTGCCCAGCTCTAAGAGCCAGGGCTTTTCTGCTAGACAAGAACATTTACGGAGCTGCTTTAAAAGAAAAAAAAAATCTTCCCAAGGACCCCTTTTCCTCTCTATCTACCTAAAATAATTTCTCAATAACTCCTATAACAACAACAAACATTATGAGCCCAATTAATAGATGCAATAACTGAGACACAGAGATGTTGATTGCGCTGTCCACAGTCACGCAGCTTGTAGGTGGTGCTCGTGGGGTTAGAGCCAGGTCTGTCTGAGCCAATAGTCTATGTGTTTATACACTTGGCTGTAACACCTAAACAAACGAATCTTCAGGTGTGTCCAGCATGGCCCAGCTGACATCTGAGTTGGGTGTTCCTTGCTGCTGGGACCCGTCACTGTGGTGTAGAACAGTTCTGAAATTGATTCCCAGAGTGTTATACCCCTTGGACCCAAGGCCTGCTAGGCCAGATGCCCCCCACCCCACCCCTTCTGCAGACATATCTCCCCCTCCCCTCCTGACCCTGCACAGTCCCCTCCCTCCTCTTTTTTACGTAGTGACAATGCTCAATCCCTGTGGCCCAGCCCTGCCTCTTTCATTGAATAATTAAAAGCAGGAACTACCCACTCTATAAAAGGAAGTGAAAGATTAAGAAAGTCAAAGGCGGTCTAGATGCACAGAAGGTGCAAGCCTGAGCTCAGGCAGAACTTCCAGAGTGCATCTGGGATCTGCATTTGCCACTGGTTGCAGATCAGGTGGACGAGGAGCCGGGAAGGCAGAGCCATGTGGCTGTCCCCCGCTCTGCTCCTTTTCAGCCTCTCAGGTGAGTGGGGCTGGGGCCTTGGGCCCTTGGTATGACAGGTGCAGGGCAGGAGGCAGAGGGCATTTGTCCTTCCACATCCAGGGAAATGAGAGGTGGCTTTGTGAAGTCATTCAACAAAGGTGCACTGGGGACTGACATCGTGTGCTTTGGGGCCTGAGGACATCAAGAAAAAAGAGGAGGAGAACTGGCCATTAAAGATGACTCCAGGCTTGAGGTGGTGGCTCACACCTGTAATCCTAACACTTTGGGAGGCCAAGGTGGGAGGATTGCTTGAGTCCAGGCATTTAAGACCAGCTTGGGCAACATAGTGAGACCTCGTCTCTAAAGAAAATGAACAAAAATTAGCTGAGCGTGGTGACACATGCCTGTAGTCCCAGCTACTTGGGAGGCTGAAGCTGGAGGATCCCTTGAGCTCAGGTATTCAATTCTGCAGAGTTGTGATCGCACCACTGCACTCCAGCCTGCATGACAGAGTGAGACTTTGTCTCAAAGAAAAAAGTAAAAAAATTCCAGATGGCTTAGTGGGTGAGACATACACATAAACAATGAGCAATTGCAGGACACAATAAGGCATTTGTTGGAGGTGTGTGCGGAAGATGAAGCAGTTCTCTCTGGTGACTAGAGAAAGACGAAGCTGTGCACTTGATATGCCTTGTAGAAGGAAGGTCAGACACTCTAGAGTTGGGTGTGTATGTGGGTGTGTGTGTTGGGGGACCTGTGCAGAGAGATGGAGGTTTAGAAAGAATGGTGGATACATGCAGAGGGAGCTATCAGTGTGCAGGACATCTTGTGGGTGGCGAGTTGGATATGAGATTGGAAACACGAAAGACAAGATTATGAAGGCCTTCCACGCCATGCTCAGGAGCTAAGACTTTCAAAGAAAAAACTTCTCAAGAACCCAGGTGGAAAGTGGGAAGGGCTAGATGATCTTCTCCATGGCAAACCTTGGTGGATACCTAGAGGGCATTAGGGGACAATCCAGAATTTTACACATGGTATACAGTATGTGTGGGCCACACAGTTCTCTCCTGGAGCCTAGGGACTGACCATCTGGCACAGATAGAGCAGTCCACAGAGGTACAACAGGAAAGAGCACAGCTGGGGAGTTCTGAGACCCAACTCCAGTCCTGGCTGGACTTCAGCCCTTCGGCCAGTTCACCAGGGCTCTGCTCCAAGCTGACGGCTGCCCTGTCATTTCCATCCCTATCGTTCCTCATACCAACTCTTGACAACACATAGAAGCCTGATTAATAGTTCCAGCCATCATATTCTGTGGTTAGAGAAACCCCCACATATATTTTTAAATGGGCCTAATTACATTGTGAGCCCTTTACAGTTTGAATGACTGAAGCTAGGATTCATGACACTTTGTTCAAGGCAGCAGCATCTCTTTTCTGCTGTTAGTGATTGCTGACAAATCCAATTTATGTTTTTGGGTATATTGTTATTGTTTTTGTTTTTTGTTTTTGAGACGGAGTTTCACTCTGTCGCCCAGGTTGGAGTGCAGTGGCACAATCTTGGCTCACTGCAACCTCTGCCTTCCGGGTTCAAGTGATTCTCCTGCCTCAGCCTCCCAAGAAGCTGGGATTAAGGCACCTGCCACCATGCCTGGCTAATTTTTGTATTTTTAGTAGAGACAGAATTTCGCCATGTTGGCCAGGTTGGTCTCGAACTCCTGACCTCAAATGATCCACCCACCTTGGCCTCTTAAAGTGCTGGGATTACAGGCATGAGCCACCGTGCCTGGACCCTAAAAGATTTTTAGATGCTCAAGGCAAGTGCAGCTGACGATGAGGAGGAGACAGTGTCAGTACCCAACTCAGGCAGTGGTATGGAGAGGAGAGCAGAGGGAGCTGTTAGTGTGCAGGACAGCTTGGGGGTGGCGAGTTGGATATGAGATTGGAAACACAAAAGACAAGAGTATGAAGGCCATAATCTTCAGGAGAGGAGAGCTGGGTAGGATGCTGCTGGGACTGGGAAGACCTCTCCAGATGCCACCGCCATGATCTAGGCACAGATGAGGTCCTGACCTGTTGATGAGCTGTCACTGATGGAGCAAACCCCAAATGTCTGGTATTGGACTATATCCAAGTCTTCTTTTAAATTTAAAAGTAAATAATTTTTTGAAGACAATGCCTCACTGTCACCCAAGCTGAAGTGCAGTGGTGGGTGATTGTAACTCACTGCAGCCTTAAACTCTCAGGCTCAAGCGATCCTCTCACCTCAGCCCCCCAAGCAGCTGGGACCACAGGCATGCACCATCACTCCCAGCTAATCTTTTACTTTTGCAGACACAGGGTTTCACCATGTTGCCCGGGTTAGTCTGGAACTCCTGGGCTCAAGCGATCCTCCTGCCTCAGCCTCCCACAGCTTTGCAATTACAGGCATGAGCCACCTTGCCCAGCCTACATACATCCAAGTCCTATTACCACCTTCAAAGTAGAGTGTAGCGTGACTGTCTTATGAATAAGGAAGCAAGACTTGCAGAGGTTAAGCAACTCTGCCAGGGTTTCCCAACTAGTTCAGCATCAAGTCTTTCTGCATTTAAAGCTCACAGTTGCTCTGCTGCCATGCTGTCCTCGGGGCCTGTGATAACAGAGACTGAAAGAAGAAAAAAACCTGAGGAGCATCTCTAGGATAGAGCTAACTAAACTGGCTACCAATCAGCTCTTGGGGCTGAAGGAGAGGACAGCATGAAAGTAGATGCCAAGCTCTTCTGGAAGGCTGGGTGGTGGAGCTGCTGGTTTGAAGACAATCAAGTTGGTTCTGCTGATTGAATGCTATGTTAATTTCCAGTGGCTGCTGTAACAAATTAACATGAACTCTATGGCTTAGAACTGCACAATTTCATCATCTCATTGATGCTTCTGAAGACCAGAGCCTGGCATGGTCTTACTAGTTAAAATTGAGGTGCAGGTAGGGTTGGGTTTCTTTAGAGCAGTGGTCCCCAACCTTTTTGGCATCAGGATCTAGTTTCATGGAAGACAATTTTTCCACACCAGGAGTGGGGTGAGGATGGTTTGGGATGATTCAAACACATTGCACTTATTGTATACTTTATATTATCATTATATTGTAATTCATAATGAAATAATTATACACTGCACCATAATGTAGCATCTGTGGGAGCCCTGAGCTTGTTTACCTGCAACTAGACGGTCCCATCTGGGAGTGATGGGAGGCAGTGACAGATCATCAGGCATTAGATTCTAATAAAGTGCGCAATCTAGATCCCTCACATGTGCAGTTCACAATAGGGTTCGCACTTCTATAGGACTCTAATGCCGCCGCTGATCTGACGGGAGGCAGAGGACAGGTGGTAATTCGGACAACGGGGAGTGGCTGTAAACACAGATGAAGCTTCACTTGGTTGCCCACTGCTCACCTCCTGCTGTAAGGCTCAGTTCCTAACAGGCCATGGGCTATTACCCATCTGTGGTCCCGGGGTTGGGAACCCTCTTCTAGAGGCTCTTAGGGGGAATCTGTTTCCCTGCATTTTCCAGCTTCTAGAAGCCATCTGCTTTTCTTGGCCGGTGGCCTCTTCCTCCACTTCAAAGCCAGCAACAGAGCATCTTCCAATCGGACTCTCCCTCAACCCTGTTTCACTTAGAATATCCGTGGAGATTATTCAGGATACTCTTCTTGTCTCAAGGTCCCTAACTTCATCACATCTGCAGAGTCCCTCCAGCCACGTCAGGGGACATATTCACAGGTTCTGTGTATGAGGATGCCAACACCTATGGGGGACATTATTCTACCAACCACAAATGCAAAGTTCAAGAAAACTAAAACAGCTTCAGGGAGAAGGCCCAAGCTGTGAGGACGCGGCACCTGCCTGGGAAATAGACCCGGCTCTCTCCACCCTGCAGAGACCCCCGGCCTGGGCCTGAAGCTCTGAGGCCACGAGACAGTCAAGGGAGGCTACCTTTGTGACTCTCTGCCCCTTTATCCACTTCTGAGTGATCAAGAAACCCGTGTCATTGCCAAGGAAGGAGCCTATCTGCACACAGCCTAACTGGAGTCAATCAGTGGAGGCACAGGCAGCCGTTTGATGATGCTCACCTCTAATCTGCTTAGCTTTCACCAGGCCTTTGTTACTCTGTCACATCCAAAGCCTCACTAGAAAAAAATACCAAAGGAGAGTAGTTCAGGATGGGAGAGGAAGTGCATTCCATTCTGCAACATAGGAATTTGGGGTGGAGACATCCAGCGTGTGTTTGTAAATGGTGGACTTGCTAAGGGGAGTCTGAGCTGCAAATATGGATTTGAGAACCATCAGGAAACAGGTAATCATTAAAGCCATGGACATGGAGAGACTCCCTCCATGGAGGCTTGTCAGGGGAGACAAGACGAAGGCTGGAGAGGAAACCCTGGGTACCCCCGCAGGGTGCTGGGTCTGGTTCACAGGAGCTGGCTTGGGACACCTTTTCCCAGTTCTGTGTCCAGTGACATCACATGGATTACCTGACATTTGCCACTGTGGGAGTAGTTACACTACGGAATTTGGCAAATATTAAAACCAGAGACTTTTTTCTTTTCTTTTTTTTTTTCCTAGACAAGAGTCTCACTCTGTTGTCCAGGCTGGAGTGCAGTGGTGTGATCTCAGCTCACTGCAACCTCTACCTCCCCGGTTCAAGCGATTCTCGTGCTTCAGCCTCCCACGTAGCTGAGACTACAGGTGATTGCCAGCACGCTCAGCTAATTTTTGTATTTTTAGTAGAGACCGGGTTTCACCATGTTGGCCATGCTGGTCTGGAACTCCTGACCTCAGGTGATCTGCCCACCTTGGCTTCCCAAAGTGCTGGGATTACAGGTGTGAGCCACCGTGCCCAGCTCCTAAACCAGAGATTTTTTTCTCCCAGAGGGCTGGTAGTTAAATATTTGGCTCCGATGAGAACAGCATTGAGAGGACAAGGAAAGAAGGTGGTAGGAGACCATGGTGTCACATGCTAAGCAGGTCTAGAAGCTGGTGGGGGGCTGGACTGAGGGGGAGATGGGGATGAGGAATTGGGTGTGCTAGAGACACACTCGGGACTCTTAAACACCAAACTGGCTCAGGCAACAGGAGTTGTATCTTGAGATTCTGTTTTGCAGGCTGTTTCTCCATCCGAGGTCCAGTGTCCGTGAGAGGTCCAGAGAAGGGGTCCGTGAAGGTGCAGTGCCACTATAAGCGAGGATGGGAGACCCACGTCAAGTGGTGGTGCCGAGGGGCGCGCTGGGTCTCATGCGAGATCCTCATTCAAACCAGAGGGTCGGAGCAAGAAGAGAAGAAGGACCTTGTGTCCATCAAGGACAGTCATACAGACTGCACATTCACTGTGACCATGGAGGGGCTCAGGCAAAATGACTCAAACATTTACTGGTGTGGGATTCAGAGACTAGGACCTGACCTTGGGACTCAAGTGCAACTGACTGTTGACCCAGGTAAGAACTTTCTCATCTATACAACGAGGCCCTGGAGCTCAGGGCTGGGAAAGTCAATGCTCTGACCTGCTCCTCCCCAAGGCTGAAGGGAAATGACGGTGAGCCTAAGAGAGACAGCGAGAGAGAGAGACAGACAGACAGACGGACTGGGAGGGAGGTGAGAGAAACTAAGGGAGAGTGGCGGCCAGCATCGCTCTGCCATCTCAGTCCCTGAGGTCTCTCCAAGGAATCCAGGTGGGGCTTGGGATGGGGGTGAGAATGGGGACTTCAGTTTTGGTGACTGGTGGCCCAGCCCTGCTCATGACATGGCAGAGAGGGAACCTAGAGCGGCCCAGGGAGTCCTAGTGTTGAGTCCCAGTAACTGCACCAACCCAGAGTAGCTCTGGGCATCTTACAGTACCCTCCTTTCTAGGTCCCCAGCCACCTGCTCTGCTACTTTATCTGGCTGTGTAAGATGAGCATGGGGTAAGAAAGTCCCAGGGAGATGCATGGGTGACAGTGGACGCTTTAAAGTGAAAGGATGGCTTCAATCACGGGCAATGTCAGGGACCTCTCTGGTTGCCCTGGCATCTCCTCCATGCCTTGGACTCCACTGACAGACTCTGGGGTCGTCCTGCTGCTATTGCTGGAGTCTGGGAAGCAGCCCCCAACCTCCACTTCCACCCACACACCCGTACTCAGTACTTCATCAGCTCAGTGTCCACTTGGATCCATTTGGTGGTGATGTGGAAATAGACAATGCCGGCCCTAGAACAAGCCTGTATACTGTTGGGGTTGGTACCAAAGAGGCACATGGACACAGTGGCTACAGCTGGGTAAAGAGGAGTCCAGAAAGGGTCAAGCAAGACTTCCCCAGGGCTGCCAAGTAGGGGAAGCCCAGAATATCTATGGGGGCAGAGAGGGGATTGAGCAAGACATGCAGGTGGTACAAAGAGACAAAAAGCCATGGCCAGTGTGGCGCTTTAGGGAGAGAGATGTTCTGGGGTGTTGGGTGGGGAACCTACAGGGGTACCAGCCTGTAAGACGATCAGGGGCTTCATAGGAACTGTTGTGACTGGAGTTACCTGCAGCTTAGACAGGAGCCTACCTAGCGTGGCCCCAGCCTGGGCCTTTTTTGTTTGACTTTGTTTTGTTTTTTGAGACAGGGTTTCTCTCTGTAGCCCAGGCTGGAGTGCAGTGGGGCGACCTTGACTCACTGCAGCCTCAACCTCTTGGGCTCAATTGATCCTTCCACTTCAGCTTCCTGAGTAGCTGGGACTATAGGGGCACATGACCACGCCTGGTTCATGTTGTATTTTTTTGTAGAGACAGGGTTTCACCATGTTGCCCAGGCTGTTTTCAAACTCCTGGGCTCAAGCAATCTGCCTCCCTTGGTCTTCCAAAGTGCTGGGATTACAGGCGTGAACCACTGCCCCTGACAGCCTGGGACCATTGAGAAGAATTTGCTGGGGCCGAGGACTGAAATAAAAGATCACTGTTGGGTCATGGATACTCAGTGCCGGGCTGGGCTCAGGGGCCCCCCCACCAGACTGCCCCCAACAAATTGCCTGTATAGTTGCTCCTAAAAATGTTCCGTTCCTCATAGTCGGTGTTCTCTATTTAACTGGAGTGTGCCCTTTTCTTCATGAGCCTTCTGGAGCCCCCTTTCCCTTTTTCTGGACTACCCCAATTTCTGGACAGCCCATTTTCAGCATCTTATCTCCTTAAGCCCTGCTCAGGCATCACTCCAGAGGAAAAGACCAGAAATTTATTTCCCCATCCAATAGTCCCACTTACAAGATAGGTGGAAAGAAAGTATGAAAAAACCTCTCTCTCTCCCATAATAGACTACAGTGCTTACTCCTATTTATTTTTAAATTTTTCTTGCCACACCTGAAAATGATGGGAAAAAATGTCTGTGTGTTGAGATTGAGGTGACTCAGTAGAAGCACGAGGGGCTGTGGCAGGAGAGAAAAATCCTCCTACTCCAGGGGAAAGGGTCTTCTGGTGAGGGCTGGCAGGGTTGGGTGGCTTTGTGACCCATGCACGAGCTCCCACCTGTGCTAATAACCCATGGCTGACTTTGCCTGTGTCTAGAGGGAGCAGCTTCCGCACCAGCAAGCTCATCTGTCAACAGCAATATCAGGGTGTCCATCAGCACCCACAAGAGGTGAGTCATGCGGTTCTTTCTCCTGCCCCTACCTGGGGTCCCTCCTAAGGGGAAGCCAAGCCTGAGAACTCCTGCCTGTCACCAAACACCAACACCTGTTCTAGCCAGAGTCGAGGCCCCAAGCCCACCCTCCATCTCTCTCCTGCCCCCGTCACTGCAATCCACCATCTCCCCACTCTAGCTCTCACCAGAAAACCACTCTGCAGAACTCTTCTCAGTGAGCATCATCCGCCCAGTCAATCGGTCAACCTTGTATTGGTGGCCTCATGGGTGCCAGGGGGAGATAAGATACCACCCTCGGTGGTGCAAGACATCAAGGGACACAGAGCAGGAAGGGTGATTTACCAGTCTGGAGCTGGTATTAGTAGGAACAGAGGCAGGAAACACAACCTGTATTTGGTGACCTCTGGTGCTTCTGTTGAGCTGAGATGTACTTTGAGCAAAGAGGGTCCCAGAAGGTAACGTTAGAAAGGAAGACGGGCCCCGTGCGAAACCAGCCAAGGTGACTGTTGGAGGAGCCCTTGAGGTTGAGCCAAGGAGGAGGTTTACAGGGATCTTCAGAGTGGGGTTGCCCGGTCCAGGGTCACAGGCTTTGACTGATGGCTCACAGGGTTAGGGGATGGGAGTGACATGGCCTGGGGGTGCCCAGGGCTCTGAGCACTGTGTCCCCTTCCCCAGGAACCACTACATGCTCCTGGTATTTGTGAAGGTGCCCATCTTGCTCATCTTGGTTGGTGCCATCCTCTGGTTGAAGGGGTCTCAGAGGGTCCCCGAGGAGCCAGGGGACCAGCCTATCTACATGAACTTCTCTGAACTTCTGACTAAAGACATGGCCGCTTAGAGAGATGGATGTGCAGAGCCTTCCTGCCTTGGACCACGTTTCCAGAAGAGACTTGGGCTGTGGAAGGAACATCTCTGAGTCCTCGGGATGTGGCAACTGAGATAGGGGCCCTGGCCTCTGCCCTGGCCTTGGAGCTGGTGGGCACCTCCCTGCCCACCAGGGCCGGGGCCTCTCCCAAACCACTATCACCTCCTGGGGTGCCAGCACCTGTTCTCTTGGTCAGGAGCTGCAGAGATGGAGCTCAAGCCTGGATGACTGTGTCCCCACTGCTGGAATAACTCTGGCACAGAGCATGGGACCAAAGTACAGAGAGAGGTTGGGGGAGACCCCCCAGCTCTAGACTTCCATCATCCCGGAGACCAACTCAACACTGTCTTTGCCTTAGAGCCTGATATATCCATTTTTTTAAAATATTTTTTTCTGGCAAAGTTGGGTTTTAATAACTTGTGTTCGTAAGAAACCTATCTGATCTCACACACAAGGAGAGTGGTTCTGGGATGAGTTCCTGATTCTAGGGCATGAGGGGCTGGATGGACCCTTTCCCCAGGGAGGACATGGCTCTGAGTCCACAGGGTTGAGGAGGAACCTCCCCCTCCCACCTCCTCCTCCTTCTGGCTCCCCAAGCTCCCTGCCCACTCCCCCACCTCTGGGGGGCTGCAGCTTGGGAGCCTCCTCAGCGTGACAGCTCAGGTCTCCTCCCCAAAAGAGCCTGTTGGGCCTCAAGAACCACCTCCAGGTGGGGAGGGCAATAACAAAAACCATCGCAGGAAATGGCACCCTCCCTTTTCAGTAATGTTGAAATCATGTTACTCATGAAAACTGTCCTAGGGAAGTGCTGCTGTCTCCTCACATGCCTCACCAACGGCGATGAGGCCCTCAAATGTGGTCACTTTGTGCTGTATAGGTGAGGGACCCTCACACCAAAGGGACCTTCACTTCTTGTGAGGAGAACCAGCCCCATGTGAGACACTCTCCCTCCCCAACCTGCACACGCAAACACACCACACATGTTCAGCATGTTGCCCTTTGAACACCCATGAGGACGCCTCCCTCCTGCTCTTGGTTCTAACAGGGAGCTCTGACTGTCAGCAGTGGATAAAGGAGAGGGGGCCCTCTGGTCCCTAGCATGGTAACCGGAGCCTCCCCTTCCCACTGTGACTCTTTAACCCCCTCTTGTTGTCCTTCAGCCAAAGAGAAACTTTCTCTGACTTTCAACTGAATTTAGGGCTCTGGCCAATGATGGGCCTGAAAATTCCATAATGGCCAGAAAGGAGAGTTCGAGCCGGGCTAAGACCCCCTGAGTCATTCTGTGGGGGACCAGGACCCACAGTCCACTACCCCCAGGGCCCTGCTTCCTGGAATGCTTTCCTGGATCCAGCCTCCCAAAGATCCGGCCAGACCCAGGGAGGACCGCACTGCTCCACGAGAGGGAAAACCGAAGCACGATGCTTCGCCAGCTGGACTCAAAGGGGCGAGGGGCCACTGGCGCTTGTCAAGGTGATGTCATTCTTTTCCCACCGGTTCTTCCTGTTGATATTCAATGAATCCCTCAATCTCTCTGGAGCTAGTGTGGCTGAGTTGTTATTCTTGTGGCTCCATCGAGGAGAATCCACCAGAGTAAAGTAGGCATCTATTGTCTGTCTGCCCACCCAGCACACACGCCCTTACACCACTACCCACGTACACATTTCTAGGAAATACCCCTTGGGATTCCAACGCAAGCTGACAAGCAAAGCCTGCCTAATACACCCATTCTCTGGGATAGGGAGAAAGACGGAAAGTCAATAAATGAGCCACTAGTGCTGGCATTGCATTTTACAGCAAATGTGTTTCAACTGGGAGCTTGGAGCCAAAGCCCTCATGCCCTTTAATAGCCACAGACCATGAGGATTTGTCATAAACTGATTTTCACCCTTAATGGAACCAAAAGTTAGTGACGTGCTGGGCATGGTGGCTCCCGCCTGTAATCCCAGACCTTTGGCAGGCTGAGGCAGGTGGATCACCTGAGGTCAGGAGTTCAAGCCCAGCCTGGCCAACATGACGAAACTGCTGTGTCTACTAAAAATACAACAATTAGCTGGGTGTGGTGGTGTACACGTGTAGTCCCAGCTACTCGGGAGGCTGAGGCAGGAGGATATCTTGAACCCGGGAAGTGGAGGTTGCAGTGAGCTGAGATTGTGCCATTGTGCCATTTGTGTCTGGGCGACAGAGGACACAGCAAAACTCTGTCAAAAAAAAAAAAAAAGGTGGGCAGGTATGGCTCTTACTCTTTTAAGAGAAAAACACAACTTCTCCTTCCCACAGGCTTTTACTTCTGAACAACTGCACAACCACAGAGGAAGTTCAGAGCTGAGGGCAGCTGGCCAGGGGCAATAAAGAGACAGCAGTGGGAAGGGCCCTCACCAGGGCGGGGGGCATGGGTTCCTTCTTCCCCTTTTTAAAAATTGTGGTAAAAAATGAACAAACAAAAAACACCTAACATGAAATCTGCCCTCTTAACAAACTCTTAGGTGTGCAGTACAATATTCTTAATTATATGCACATTGCTCTACAGCAGAGTTCTAGAACTTTTTCACCTTGCATGACTATATCACACCCATTGAATAGCAACTCCCCCTTTCCACTCCTCCACCAGCCCCTGGCTGCCACTGTTTTACTTTTTGCTTCTATGAGTGTGCCTAGTTTAGCTACCTCATGTAAGCAGAACCATGCAGGCTTTAACCTTCTGTGACTGTCTTATTTTAGTTAGCATAATGTCATCAAGATCCATCCATGCTGTTGAATATGGTAGGATTTCCTTCTTTGTTAAGGCTGAATAAAATTATATTCCATCGTAAGATAAAGAATACGTAGCATATATACATAATGGAATACTGTTTAGACATAAGAAAGAACAAAATTTGACTGGGTGTGGTGGCTCATGCCTGTAATCCCAGCACTTTCGGAGGCCGCGACAGGGGGATCACTAGGTCAAAAGATCGAGACTATCCTGGCCAACATGGTGAAACCCCGTCTCTACTAAAAATACAAAAATTAGCTGGGCATGGTAGTGTGTGCCTGTAGTCCCAGCTACTCGGGAGGCTGAGGCAGGAGAATTGCTTGAATCCGGGAGGTGGAGGTTGCAGTGAGCCAAGATTGTGCCACTGCACTCCAGCCTGGAGACAGAGCAAGACTCCGTTTCAAAAAAAAAAATTCTATAGCTTGTGGTAACATGGGTGAGCTTGGAGGGCGTTATGTGAATGAAATAAGTCAGGCACAAAAGAGAAATACTGCATGTTCTCAAGTTGATCTCAAGACATAGAAAGTAGAACAAGACATAGAAAGTAGAACAGTGGTTATTAAAGGTGGGGAAGTGTGTTGGGGGTTAGGGGATAACCAGAGATTTATTAACAGATACAAAAGTACAGCTGGATAGGCGGATAGCACTAGAGGGTGTCTATAATTGTCAACAATTTATTGTATATTTTCAAATAACTAGAAGAGTAGATTTTGAATGTTTCCAACACAAAGAAAAGTGAGGTGAGTGATATGTGAATTACCCTTACTTGATCATTACACATTATATGTACATATCAAAATATCACGATGTGCCCCATAAATATGCCTGATTGTGTATCAATTAAAAATAGTAATAATTTTTAAAAATAAAAGAAATAGAAGAATAAACCATGTTCTCAACCTACTTTCAAGCACACTATAAAATATTTTTCTCTCATCTCCTGCTAAAATATGATTCCATTGTGTATTAGCTTGTTTTTATGCTGCTGATAAAGACATACCTGAGACATGGCAATTTACAAAAGAAAGAGGTTTATTGCACTTACAGTTCCACATGGCTGGAGAGGTCTTACAATCATGGTGAAAGGCAAGGAGGAGCAAGTCACATCTTACATGGATGGCAGCAGGCAAAGAGAGAGCTTCTGCAGGGAGACTCCCGTTTATAAAACCATCAGATCTCGTGAGACCCATTCACTATCACCAGAACAGCATGGAAAAGCCCCGCCCCCATGATTCAATCATCTCCCACCAGGTTCCTCCGACAACATGTGGGAATTATGGGAGCTACAAGATGAGATTTGAGTGGGGACACAGAGCCAAACCATATTACATTGTATGTACATATCACACTTTCTTTATCCATTCATCCACTGATGGACATTTAGGTTGTTTCCATTTCTTGGTTATTGTGAATAATGCTGTTTCCAATGAACATGGGCATGCAGATATCACTTTGTGATCCTGTTTTCAGTTCTTCTGGATAAATACCCAGAAGTGAGACTTCTGAATCATTTGATAGTTCTATTTTTAGTTTTTTGAGTAACCTCTATACTATTTTCCATAACAGCAGTTGCACCATTTTACCTCCCCACCAATAATGTACACGGGTTCTAGTGTCTCCACATTCTCCCCAGCATTTGTTGTTTTCTGTTGTTTCATACATGTTGTTTTATACATATATATACACATTCTCACTAGCATTTGCTGTTTTCTGTTGTTTTATACATGCTGTTTTATACATATATATACACATTCTCCCCAGCATTTGTTGTTTTCTGTTTTATACATGTTCTTTTATGCATATATATACACATTCTCACTAGCATTTGTTGTTTTCTGTTGTTTTATATATGTTGTTTTTATACATATATATGTATATATAGACACATACATACACACACACACACAATGACTATTCTAACAAGTATGAAGTGATATCCCATTGTGGCTTTAATTTGCATTTTCCTGATAATGAGTGGTGTTGAGCATCTTTTCATGTATTTATGGCCATTTGTAGATTTCTTTTGGAGAAATGTCAAGTCCTTTGTCCATTTATTCAGGCTTTTTTTTTTTTTTTTTTTTTTGGGTAGAGTTTTAGGAGTTCTCTCTATAGTTGGGATATAATTATTTATCAGATATGTAATTTGCAAATGTTTTATCCCATTGTGTGAGTTGCCTTTTTATTCTGTTGATATTGTCATTTGGTGCACAAATCTTGAAATTTTAGCCAGGCATGGTGGTTTGCACCTGTAATCCTGGCTACTCAGAAGGAAGAGGTGAGAGGATCACTTGGACTCAGGAGTTCGAGGCTGCGGTGCACCATGATCATGCCTGTAAATAGCCACTACATTTCAGCCTGGGCAGCATAGCAAGATCCCTATCTCTTAAAAAAAAAAAAAAAAAAAAAGAGATATGAGTCAAAAATACGTAATTTAAATTTTCATGAAGTTCTATTTGTCTGTTTTGTTGTTGTTGCCTGTGCCCTCAGCATCATGTCTATGAAATCACTGGCAAATCCAATGCTGTGAAACTTTTGCCTTGTGTTTTCTTCTAAGAGTTTTGTGGTTTTAGGTCTTACATTTAGGTCTTTGATCCATTTGAGTTAATTTTTGTCTGTGGTATTAGGGAAGGTTCCAACGTCATTCTTTTGCATATGAATTTCCAGTTTTTCAATTATTACTATTTTTTAAAAAATCATTTCCCTTACTCACAAGTAGGTAGTTTCTATTCCAAGATTTTATCTGGGAGGTAGTGCCTTTGAGTATTCTGATTGATAAGTGGAGTCTCTGACACAGCGCCCATTTTGGGTGGTCTAAGCCTATTGCTCCCCCAAGCCCTGCAGTTCATCCCCTAAATACTAGCCTTTCTCTAAGGTCAGCCACTGATCAGGGCAGCCACTGCTTCCTCTCTGGTTTTACTGTCAGTTGCTCATTTGGGGCTTTTGGTTATTTGTTTGGCCTTGTTGGTGTCCTTGGGATCGGTTGATGCAAGTTCCTTCTTGCTCTCTGGTCACGGCCTCAGCGCTGTCTTCATTCTAAGGCCGGTTCTCTTCCTGGCTCTCAAGAAGTAGGCAGCAGAGAGAGTTCAACCCTGACACCAGACACAAGGACTTCTGAGGAAAAAAACCAGACCACTGCTCCCAGAAGTTTCCCAGAGCCCCCACCGCCATTACATCCCCTCGACGTCTCGTTGGTTGCTTCAGACTCTGGTGACCACCCTTAGCTTAATCACTGACAAGGTGACTGGGACCACCTTCCAGCTGGGACTATCCTCCCCTGGTTCACATGTGGAAGGGTGGATGGCCAGACCTGGTGATGGCTCCATCCTGCAGTGGAGTTGGGTAGAAGGTGACCAAAACACCTGCTGCAGAAGTCTTGCTGGACCCCCCCTCTGTTCTGAGCCTCCCTCCGGGTCTTTCTGGACGCCTGTGCCTCCGTCTTTGTGAACACGACAAGCTCCTGCCCTTACACGCTCTCCTGAGGCAGGTTGGAGGAGTCCCTGAGGGGTGCAGCATCAGGAACTTGACCCTTTCTCCCCCTCCTCAGCTTCTCAGCTCCATCTCCTCCAGGGCCACGGCAACTTTCTTTCTGCAAACAGAAGGCTCTGTGAGGGCACAGGCTCCTCACAGCTGAAGTCTTGTGCAAACCAGCATCCCTCACCATCATCCTTTTGTCTTGGGACAAACCCAGGCAACTGTGCCACTGGCCAAAAAAGAAAAAAAAAAAAAAGTACTTTGATGGTTAATACTGAGTATCAACTTGATCAGATTGAAGGATGCAAAGTATTGTTACTGGGTGTGTCTGTGAGGGTGTTGCCAAACGAGATTAACGTTTTAGTCAGTGAACTGGGAAAGGTAGACCCACCCTGAATCTGAGTGAGCACCATCCAATCGGCTGCCAGCGGGGCCAGAACAAAAGCAGGCAGAAGAACATGGAAAGACTAGACTGGCTGAGTCTTCTGGGCTCCATCTTTCTCCTGTGCTGGATGCTTCCTGCCCTTGAACATCGGACTCCAGGTTCTTCAGCTTCTGGTCTCTTACATCGATGGACTTACATCGGTGATTTGCCAGGGGTTCTTGAGCCTTCAGCCACATACTGAAGGTTGCTCTGTCAGCTTCCCTACTTTTGAGGTTTTAGTACTCGGACTGGCTTCCTGGCTCCTCAGCTTGCAGACGGCCTATTGTGGGACTTTACCTTGTGATTGTGTGAGTTCATTTTCCTAATAAACTCCCCTTCATATATATATATATATATTTATATATATATTTATATATATATTTATATATGCTATTAGTTCTGTCCCTCTAGAGAACCCTGACTAATACAAGTACTAAACTTTATTTAGCTGCCAATTTCTGTTCTAAATCTATGTTTGTCAAGGAACAACTGGCCCGCAAATGCTAATGACTTTACCTTGGCTCTCCTCCCTTACTTACTCAGAAGCAGGTCGTTTCTGGTCCACCATTTTACCTGGGAGGTAGCGCCTTTGAGTATTCGGGCCCTAAGTAGAGTCTCAGACACAGCTCCACACTTTGGGTGGCCTCAAGAACACACCCAGGGAGGGAGTGTTCTAACCTCCGGACATCCTCGGGGGCATCAATCAAAGACAGATGGGGCCACAAGCCTGAGAGCAGGAAGCTGCAGAATTATCCAAGGCACTGCTCAGAGTCCTCAGTCAGGAGGTTCCCGGTGTGTGGGTGTAGAACCTAGTATGACCCTTTGACAGAGATGCCTCGTTGAGCCTTTGTGTCAGAGACATCGCTTTTCATTCATTAATGATTGGCCTTTTATCATGATGCAAGAGGAGGCAGAGAAAAGAGGGGGTTCCAGCAAGGCCAGAGCAGCCAGAGATGGTGAACGATGTCACCCAACATCTGGCTCCCAAGTTTATGCAGGAAGAAGGGGACGTTTTGTGTCTTATGGGGTCTCCTTTGGTGATGTGTCCCTGTGGTGGCTCTTGGTGTGCTATGATAAGCCACCTGCAGCAGTCAGCACTAGGAAGCCCCAGTAGAGATTGCGTTACCAGCATGGCAGAGAACTGGCAGCTTCTCCCCTGCTTGGTGAACAGGTGTTCCCCGGAATCATATGACATTGATCACCCATCACATGATCACCCATCATGTGACAGCACCCATAACATGACATCACCCATCACATGACATCACCCATCATATGACGTCACTAATCACATGACCCACCATCACATGACACCCATCATATGATCACCCATCACATCACATCACCCATCACATGACACCCATCATATAACATCGCATGTCACATGATCACCTGTCACATGATCACCTGTCACATGACATCACATGACCATCCATCACATGACATCACCTGTCACATGACCACCCATCACATGACATCACCCATCACATGACATCACTGTCACATGACACCACTCATCACATGACCACCCATCACACGACCCCACCCATTACATGACCACCCATCATATGACATAATGTGTCACACGATCACCTGTCACATGACATCACCCATCACATGACATCGTCCACATGATCACCCATCACATGACATCACTAATCACATGACCACCATCACATGACATCACCCATCACATGACATCACCCATCACATGCTGTCACCTGTCACATGACATCACCCATCACATGACATCATCCATCACATGACATTGTCCATCACATGACATCACCCATCACATGACATCACCCATCACGTGATGTCAATGTCCCAAAGATAAGTGGAGCGCTAAATTGATTCTGTAGAGTGAATATGGGAAGGAAAAAATCCAACTCTTACCATACCCTACTCACCAAGCAGGAAAGACATGCATAAGCTTCTCCTGAAAGTCTTATTTTAGGGCATTGTCCTGACCATGAAGAGAAAAAACAAGGGCCTTGGAGAGGACGGGCAGCTGGCCAGAGGCAGGAGGGAGCTGTGGCCCGGAGTCGGGAGCAATGGTGGGACATACAGGGGGAGAAGGGGGACATTCTGTGGTTTATACGTGCATTCTGCCAATTATGGAATCAAGAGAGAGCTCACAGTCCTATCCCCATCACTCTTTCAGCCAGACTCTAAACATTTTCTGCCACTGTTACCTCTCCTAATACTTGAAATTAAGACCTAGCGGGAGAGGTGAGGGGAAAAGGTAGACAAAAGAGAACGACAAAGGAGACCCAGGCTGGAGATAGAAGGGCTTCATCACAAGCATCCAGACTGAGGTGGTGGCCACAAGCCACATGTGGCTCTTGAGTGCCTGAACACATGGCTAGCCTGTGTCAAGATGTGCTGTAAGTGTCAAATACACACTAGGTTTTGAAGACATTATCAAAAAAAAGTTAATTTAAAATATCTCCATCATCATTGAAAGGATATTATTTTGAATGCTTTGGGTTAAATCAAATCTACAATGGAAATTCATGTGGCTACTAGAAAATTTAAAATGACACACATGGCTGGTATTATATTTCCATTGGACTGTGCTGGGCTATAGACCACGTGGCATCAGGATTTTGCAGGAGCTGGAGGGAGATTCACGAGGCTGCCCCCAATCCTACTCCCTTCCAGCCTCCTGGAACTGGATGGTGAGGGTGGAAGGGTGGTGGGTTCTGTTCCCAAGTGGGAACATTTGGAAAGAAATGACAGTGACACAGCGACTCATGGCTGAGCACAGGCAGACTGGATGTCCACTGTGTGCTAGACACTAAGCTGTGCTCTGGGGGCAAAACATCATTCCCACACTCAAAAAGCCCACACCACAAGTCATCCTCTTTCAAGGGACAAGTGCCCTAAGCGTGTAATGCACAGGATGCCCCGAGGTGGTTGCCGAGAGGTGACAGCCATCTGATTCCATGGTGACCAACAGAGACTTCAGAGGGCAGAACATGTCACCAGGGCGTGGAAGGATAAGCAGGAGACCCCCTGGTGGAGAAGAAGGAAGGGGCTTTCCAGACAGGGGGGTATGTACACCTCGCAAGGACAAGACAGAGCTTGGAGAAAGGGGTGACTTCTCAGGATGGCAGGAGGTGGCGACGTAGGGCTAGATGAACAGGTTGGGTCCAGTCAAAAGCATCAGATGCCATCCCAAGAAAAAGACCAAGAGCTTCTGAGAATAAAATCAGGAGGGGTGCTGGAGCATCTTCTAGTCTTTTCTCTCCTGGGCAACTCTTTTGAGTCCTTTTGGGCTTCAAAATAATTGTGGTGTTTTTTTTGTTTGTTTGTTTGTTTGTTTTTTGAGGTAGAGTCTTGCTCTGTTACCCAGGCTGGAGTGCACTGGCACAATCTCTGCTCACTGCAACCTCTACCTCCCGGGTTCAAGTGATTCTTGCTCCTCAGCCTCCCAAGTAGCTGGGATTACAGTCACCCACCACCACACCTGGCTAATTTTTGTATTTTTAGTAGAGACGGGGTTTCACCATGTTGGCCAGGCTGGCCTTGAACTCCTGACCTCAGGTGATCCTCCCACCTCAGCCTCCCAAAGTACTGGGATCATAGGCGTGAGCCACCTCGCCTGGCCTAAAAAAAAACTTTTAACGACTTCTAAATTGTTTACAAAATGAAATTGAAGCCTGTCAGTGAAGCTGATGTTCTGTGAGCTGGCCTTTCCCTCCGCCTCATTTCCCACCACTCAGGCCTCCCCTTTCTGCTCCAACAGGAAGGAGTGGCCAGCTCTTCCTCCCCAGGCCCTGCCTCATGCAAACCTCTTGCCACGCACTTTCCTTTACAGGCACCTGCCTTGCTTATCTTGTAAGACTCCATCCACCATCCAAGAACCATTTTTAGGAAGCCACACAGGTGCCTACTTGCCCTCCACCACAGTGGGATGTGCCTGTCGTGCCTGCTCCCAGCACTCCTTGACTTTCTCTATCATTGCAGTTCAGGACATTTTGTAGTAACATTTTGACACTTAATGTTATCAGGCTCCCCAGCTGGTATCCGAGCTCCTTCTAGACTGTGTCCCCATATAGTAAAAACATCATACATATTCGTTACTGGATGGATGGATGGATGGATGGATGGATGGATGGATGGATGGTTGGATGGATGACTTAGTTCTTCTAACCACTATTCCTGGTCCTGGCTTCCTGATAGTGACCACATGATTAGTTGGGTCCTCCCAACTCTGGTTCAAAATGTCTAAATAGGTTATTTACTCATAAGCTTTTAAAAAATCAGAATGGGCCGGGTGCAGTGGCTCACGCCTGTAATCCCAGCACTTTGGGAGGCCGAAGAGGGCAGATCATGAGGTCAGGAGATCGAGGAGACCATCCTGGCTAACACGGTGAAACCCCATCTCTACTAAAAATACAAAAAAATTAGCAGGGCGTGGTGGCGGGCACCTGTAGTCCCAGCTACTCGGGAGGCTGAGGCAGGAGAATGGCATGAACCTGGGAGGCGGAGTGTACAGTGAGCCGAGATCGCGCCACTGCACTCCAGCCTGGGCGACAGAGCAAGACTCCGTCTCAAAATAAATAAATAAATAAATAAAATAAAATAAAATAAAAAATCAGAATGGGGTAAGGTGCAGTGACTCACACCCATAATCCCAGCAATTTGGGAGGCTGAGGTGGGAGGATTGCTTAAACCCAAGAGATCAAGACTAGCCTGGGCAACATAGTGAGATCCTGTCTGTACAAAAAACAAACAAACAAACAAAAACCACACACACACACACAACAAAAGCAAAAAAATTAGCTGGGCATGGTGGTATGTGCCTGTAGTCCCAGCTACTTGGGAGGCTGAGGTGGGAGAATTGCTTGAGCCCGGGAGGTTGAGGTCGCAGGAGCTATGATTGCACCACTGCACTCAAGCTTGAGTAACAGAGTAAAAACCTGTCTCAAAAAATAAAAATTTTAAAGTTGAAGAAAATCAGAATGGGAATTAGTTGAGAAGATTCAAAGCAACACTCTACATAAATTCCATGTAAGACTGCCAAATAAAGAGGCAGACATTAGATTCTCCTAAGGGAAATGGTAAATCCGGAGGCTAAGGAGAAAGTTCCAGTCGTCACCGTGTTGATTATGGAGTTTCAGCTCTCTCGTCGTGAAGCTCCCCCTCCTCCCTGCACACTGCAAGGTTTTCCTGAGGCTCTGAGAGGCCAGCTACAGTCTCAGTGGGGACCAAGCTGCTTCTACTTCATTCGTGTGGTGAGTGAAAATGGCCCAAAAGTCCCATTTCCCAGAGCTCTTTCTCTGACACTTGAAGAGAATCTTATGCAGAACTTTCTCCTGACCCCGTGTCAGCTGATGGCCTGTGAGACTGATAATCTAACAAGTTTGGACATTGGTGACACTCCTGCTAACCCAGGTATGCAAAGCTCAGACAGGCAGTCTTCCAATCCTGTTCTGCTTCTGTGGAAGGCAGAGCAGCTTAGCCCATTGATGTTCTGCAGGTGACTTTGATCTTGAATTCAGTTCACTGAGTGTCAGGTGATTACCCACCCCTATCAGTCACAGCTCCCTGCTCCTTCCTCACAACTCCTCATCCCCTTTGTTCCCTGGCATTCCAGATTCTTCCACTGCACACATTAACTCACAGACAGATGCCAGCGTCGTGCTTCCCTTTTTTTGTGTGTGTGTGTGAGATGGAGTCTCACTCTGTCACCCAGGCTGGAGTTCAGTGGTGCAATCTCGGCTCACTAAAACCTCCGCCTCCCAGGTTCAGGCGATTCTTCTGCCTCAGCCTCCCAAGTAGCTGGGATTACAGGTGCTCACCACCACGCCCAGCTAATTTTTGTATCTTCAGTAGAGACAGGGTTTTGCATCTTGGCCGGGCTGGTCTCGAACTCCTGACCTCAGGTGATCCACCCGCCTCGGCCTCCCAAAGTGCTGGGATTACAGGCATGAGCCACTGTGTCTGGTTGGTACGGCTGCCACCCTTACAGATTGTTCTATTATGTTTCTACTAAACATTTGCCCCCACAGCTCACACAGGCAACTGAGGTCACTCATCATCTGCGATCAGCCACATCTGCTGTTGGGTTTTACTAGGAAAAGAGTGGCTAGTTACGCTTTAATAGTTTATTAAGAAGGTCATTGTGCTTTATAGAATGGCTTAACAATTACTGAGAAGAAAGAAGGCAAGAAAGAAAGAGGAAAGGAGGAAGAAAGGGAGGTAATTCATATGCAGAGAGAACACTTTGGGATCAAGGACTCTACTCAGTGCTTTCCCGTAACTCTCAACACTCCTGGAAGGTAGAACCTGCTGTTCCCATTTCCCACTTTCCTTCCCAGACACATGGGAACCCAGGGCTTGCCCTCAGCCTGGGCTTCAGGATTAGGTCATGGGCTGCAATGCACCATGTGGCCCAGATTTGCAGAATGTAGGTCAAAGGGAAGAGTCCAAAGGTCAAATTCAAAGGACCTGAGAATAGCAGCAAAGGAAAGAATTGACAGCAAAGAAATTTTGGACAGTGACGATGCAGGTCAGGGGTGCTTAGAGAGAGTCTCAGAGGTGACGAAACAGCATGGGGGGCCCAGGGAGAGAGTGGCAGGGCGTTTTGTCAAAAGCTTGCTTCAGCTGCATATGGTGGGTCATACTGCAGTCCCAGCCAGTCAGGAGGCTGAGACAGGAGCCTTTCTTGAGCCCAGGAGGTTAAGCCCAACTGGGACCACATAGTGAGACACCATTTGTATAAATAAATAAGAGTGGCCAGGCGTGGTGGCTTACATCTGTAATCCCAGCACTTTGGGATGCCCAGGTGAGCGAATCACCCGAGGTCAGGGGTTCGAGACCAGCCTGGGTAACATGGTGAAACCCTATCTCTACTAAAATACAAAAATTAACCTGTTGTGGTGGCAGGCGCCTGTAATCCCACCTACTTGGGAGCCTGAGGCAGGAGAATCACATGAACCCAGGAGGTGGAGGTTGCAGTGAGCCTAGATTACACCACTGCACTCCAACCTGGGTGACAGAGTGAGACTCCCTCTGAAAACAGAAATAAATAAATGAGAGCTTGCTTCAGAGCCTGGTGAGGGTGAACGCACTGGAGGGGCACTGGATCATTGCTGGAACAAATGAGGAAACTGAGACCCAGAGGGCCTTGAATGGCAGCCCCAGACCATGTAGGTCACAAGGGCAGAGGTGGGATTTAAGGCCTGTTCTATCTGACCCCAAACCCAAGACACCAACCACAGGTGGGGTGGCTACCCTTGCCTTTGACACACTGCAGTTGGGGTGGGAAAATCTAGGAACTGGGAAGGGGCAATTGCACATGAAATAAAGAAATTCAAGGTTAGAGAGGAGTTGAGTTTTCTTGTTTTTGTTTTGTTTCTTCTTTTCTTTTTCTTTCTTTCTTTTCTTTTTTTTTTTTTTTTTTTTTTTTTTGAGATGGAGTCTCACTCTGTCGCCCAAGCTGAGGTGCAATGGCACAATCTCTGCTCACTGCAACCTCCGCCTCCCAAATTCAAGCGATTCTCCTGCCTCAGCCTCCCAAGTAGCTGGGGTTACAGGCGCCTGCCACCACACCCGGCTAATTTTTCTATTTTTAGTAGAGATGGGGTTTCGCCATGTTGGCCAGGCTGTTCTTGAACTCCTGGCCTCAAGTGATCCACCTGCTTCAGCCTCCTAAAGTGCTAGAATTACAGACGTGAGGCACCGTGCCTGGCCAAAGAGTTGAGTTTTCTTTCAGCACAAAACATCCAAAGACTGGGCATGTAGAGAGGCTGAAAAGCCATGAAGGAGTTTTCTGTCTGTTCCCCTGTTTCAAGCCCTCCCCCTTCTCAGCTGCTGTGACCCAGAAAATACAGAATTCCTTTGGCGTTGACAGACAAACACCAACGAATTCAGCAGGCTTGGGATCCAGGGATGTGTGATTCCCCGCAGGGCCACAGGGTGGAGATACGTGGCTATCAAATCTCTATGTTTTGGTTCCCAGGCAGAGTCAGGTCTAACAAACCAGGGCTGATGTTTGACCAAACAGTAAACTTTAGAAACAAAGAAACATAATCATGAGGTCATTTTCTAAACCATGGATAATTCAGCCCTAAAAGGCTTGGGCTAATTAAAAAACGTCTTTCACCTCCTTGGACCAATATGTGAACATATTGATGATTAACTTAACATTATTTAATCCTCCAAATATCTATCATGTTGGCATTCTGTGCCAAGCGAGGTGCTGTATTTTGAAGGCAAACCTGGATTGTAAAACAAAGACAAGGCACAACTACGGGAGGGCTTTACCAGCTACTTTCAGAAAACACCGGAGTGGCACCTTTGTGTACCCGGCTCATGCAAACAGAGACATGTCAGCAACCTGTTCTCAGATGGTTCTGGGGAAAAATGCTTAGATAGAAACACAGTAACAAAAAAGTGGCAAATTTAAAAAAAAAAAAAAGATAAATCTGGGAAAATGACATATGGGAGTTCTTTGTACCTTTCCACAATTTTTCTTTAAGTTTGAAAATATTTTGTTTCAAAATACAAGGGTTTTTGTTGCTGCTGCTGTTGTTGTTGTTGTTTTTAATGCTACGATCCAGAAGTCCTGGATTCAAGGTTCAGATTTTATTACCCAATGGAGTGGCATTTGCCATTTCCGGTAGCCTCTCTGGTCCGTGGCTCTTCTGTGAAATAAAGAAGGTGGCCAGACGTGGTGATTCATGCCTGTAATCCCAGCACTTTGGGAGATCGAGGCAAGAGGATCACTTGAGGCCAGAAGTTCGAGACCAGCCTAGCCAACATGATGAAACCCTGTCTCTACTAAAAGTACAAAAAAATTAGCCAGGCGTGGTGGCATGTGCCTGTAATCCCAGTTACTGGAGAGGCTGAGGCAGAAGAATCACTTGAACCCAAGAAGCAAAGGTTGTAGTGAGCCAAGATCACACCACTGGACTCCAGCCTGGGCGACAGAGCAATACCCTGTCTCGAATAAAATAAAATAAAATAAAATAAAATAAAATTAAATTAAATTAAATTAAATTAAAAAGGTAATCTGTTGTCACTGCTGTAAAGCATTCTGTTGTGTGAATAAACCCCTCAGCAAACCCATTCCCTGAAAAAAACAAAAAGAATCAAGTGGAATGTTCTCTCTGCATATGAATTACCTCCCTCTCTTCCTCTCTTTTTCTTTCTTTCCTTCTTTCTTTCTCTCTTCTCAGTAATTGTTAAGCCGTTCTATAAAGCACTGTGACCTTTTAAATAAATTATACAAGGAGGCTGGGCACAGTGGCTCATGCCTGTAATCCCAGCACTTTGGAAGGCTGAGGCGAGTGGATCACCTGAGTCAGGAGTTTGAGACCAGCCTCGCCAACGTGGTGAAACCCCATCTCTACTAAAAATACAAAAATTAGTTGGGCATGGAGGCACGTGCTTATAATTTCAGCTATTCGGGAGGCTGAGATGGGAGAATCGCTAGAACCCAGGAGGCAGAAGCTGCAGTGAGCCGAGATCGCGTCATTGCACTCCAACCTGGGCAGCAGAGCGAGACTCCATCTCAAAAAGAAAAAAATTAAAATTAAAAAAGAGGAGCATAATTAGTCACTCTTTTCCTGGTAAAACCCAACAGCACATGTGGCTGATTACAGAATGATCAGGTGACCGAGTGACCTCAGCTGCCTATGCAAGTTGCCATCGCAAGTGTTCAGTAATAACGTATTAGAACCATCTGTAAGGGTGGTGGCTGTACCAACCAGACTCACAGCTGTTTAATAGGTAAGGCACGATGTTGGCATCTGTCTGTTAATGTGTGTGGTGGATGAGTCTAGAATGCCAGTGAATAGAAGGGGACAGGGAGCTTGGATTTACGGGGGTCCATAATCTAATGCTCAATGAACTGAATTCAAGATCAAAGTCACCTTTGATATTTGAATAATCAATAATCAATTTGATTAAACATCACATAATCAATTTGGATAACTGATATTTGAAATAATATTTTTTTTATTTACTCTAATATTTATTGCCCCCAAAAATATTATCAGGCTGGGTGCAGTGGCTCACACCTGTAATCTTTAACCTTTTGGGAGGCCGCCGGGGGAGGATGGCTTGAGCCCAGTAGTTTGAGGCCATTGTGGGCAACAAAGTGAGATTCCATCGCTACAAAAAAATCAAAAAAATTAGCCAGGCATGGTGGCACATGCCTGTGGTCCCAGCTACTCGGGAGGCTGAGGCAGGAGGATCACTTGAGTCTAGGAGTTCAAAGGGTTAGTGAGCCATGATCATGCTGCTGCACTCCAGCCTGGGACTCTGTCTCAAAAAAAAGTGTTATGTACACACACACACACACACACACACACACACACACACACACACACATCGGTCCATCAGTCCAACAGGTACTCATTGTGTTAAGTTATCAATGAGATATTTGACATCCTGTCATTTGCAGTAAGTCTTAGACTCAAAGCCCATCTCAGTTTGGACCGGCCGGTCCCGAGGGCTCCACGCTCGCCTGTGGCTGCTGTGCTGGGCAGCACTGTCTCCTGCAGGTTCTCTTGGCAACTCTAGGTCGGCCCAGCCCTGGGTCCCACCAGCTTGCGCTCCTCCCCTCCCCATCTCTGCTTCAGGCCACTCCCACCCCTTTTCTAGTCTGAGACTGGACAGTTTCCTCTGGCTCCTCGTCATTTCCTCAAATCTATGGCCTATGCACATTCCTACCTCTTTCAACAAAGACTTGAAAGTTTTGAAACTACCTGGTCTCCTCTGCTTTCTACTGTCTCACCCTTTCCCGGAATCAGTGGAGGGGTGGAGTAGATCAGAAGGAACCACGGGAACTACAGAAATGCATCAGCTAAGCTGGGCGCAGTGGCTCATGCTTGTAATCCCAGCACTTTGGGAGGCCAAGGCAGGTGGATCACCTGAGGTCAGGAGTTTGAGACCAGCCTGGCCAATATGGCAAAACCCTGCCTCTACTAAACATACAACAAATTAGCTGGTCATGGTAGCGAGCGTCTGTAGTCCCAGCTACTCAGGAGGCTGAGGCAGGAGAATTGCTTGAAACTGGGAGGTGGAGGCTGCAGTAAGCAGAGATTGCACCACTGTACTCCATCCTGGGTGACAGAGCAAGACTGTGTCTCAAAAAAACAAACAAACAAAAATAAGAAGGAAACGCATCAGCTAGCATTTCAAAACTATTTTCCCACCGTCAAGGTTTTTTTTTTTTTTTAATTATGTTGTGTGTGTGCGTGATGGGGTGGGGAAGAGCAGTAGTGGGGAGCTCACTAATGGAGAAAGGACACCCCTAACCCCTATATCCCCCCGTAGGCAAGAATCCGGGGCTGGCCGATTCCTTTCTTCAGGTGAGGGCTCAGAGTATGCAACGTCTTCCTCTTCAGTGCTTTAGTGTAAGAGCAGTGAGCAGAGGCCAGCTCAGGAGATGGTGGTTTTGATAGGAAGACAGAGGAGTAAAGGGCAACAGGGAAACAGGCTGTGCATTCTCGGTGGGCAGGGGTCGAATTTTATAACAACTATGTTCATTCTTGTGTTATGTACTTGTAGTACTTTGCTATGATTTTATCCTCACCACAAACATAGAAAGAATTAGAGAGTTATTTTTCCATTTTGTAGAAAGAAAAAAAAAAACCTGAAGGTCAGGTAACCTGTGACTAGCTCTGTTTCCTTTCATTCATAAAAAGCAGAAAATCAAAGTCAGGTGTTGTGGCTCACACCTGTAATCCCAACATTTTGGGAGGCTGAGGCGGGAGGATTGCTTGAGCCCAGGACTTTGAGACCAGCCAGCCTGGGCAACATGGTGAAACCCAGTCTCTACAAAAAATACAAAACTTAGCCAGGTGTGGTGTCGCACATCTATAGTCCCAGCTCCTCAGGAGGCTGAGGTGGAAGGATCTATTGAGCCTGGGAGGCAGAGGTTGCAATGAGCTGAGATTGCACCACTGCACTCCAGCCTGGGCAACAGAGCGAGATCCCAAAAGTGCCTCCCGAGAAACCAAGGAAAAGGCTTCTGCTCACATTGCAAAGAAACTGCGTGCAGGTGGGACTGATCCCAACTGTCCTGAAATCCCCAGTCCCACCTCCCACAGCGCTTGGCCTGTGGCTTCCTGCATTTAAGAATTTAAAGTAAGAAAATGAAATCCTGTTTACATGTTCTCATATGTCTTTTTTCTTGTGTGTATGTGTTTTTATGTATGTACACACACCCCACACACACACACACACACACACAAACAGAGCAAGTTTTTAGAAAATGACAACGTGCCAAGTGGAGCCACTTCATAAAATCTTATTTATTTCGTATGCTCATTTCTGTGAACTGACATTGTGCACATAACGTGTCTTTTTTTTAGTCCTCTGCCTCTAAGTCACAGATCTTTTCCTTTTTTTCTTTTTTCTTTCTGAAGCAGACTCTCGCTCTGTTGCCCAGGCTGGAGTGCAGTGGCATGATCTTGGCTCACCACAACCTCCGCCTCCCGGGTTCAAGTGATTCTCCTGCCTCAGCCTCCCAAGTAGCTCAGATTACAAGCACGCATCACCACTCCCGGCTTTTTTTTTTTTTTTTTTTTTTTTTTTTTTATTTTTAGTAGAGATGGGGTTTCACCATGTTGGCCAGGCTGGTCTCAAACTCTTGACCTCAAATCTGCCCACCTCAGCCTCCCACAGTGCTGGGATTACAGGTGTGAGCCACCACGTCCGGCTGACACAGATCGTTTTGTGTTTCACATCTAAGTCTTTAATCTACTAGAATCTACCTCTATATACGCAGTTAGGTAGAGATTCAGGTTGTTTTTCTGCACAGAGGAAGCTGGTTTTCCCAGCTTCATCCACTAAGCAATCTATCCTCTCTCTGATGACCTGTGGGATTACCTTTATTATTATACTTTACATTCCCATATATGACCTAAATGAAATGCAGTTCGTATACGGTATTGTCAGTGGCATGTGAACCAGAACAACTCCATCTTAAATAGGATCTGGATAAAATGAGGCTAAAACCTACTGGGCTGCGTTCCCAGACAGTGAAGGCATTCTAAGTCACAGGATGAAATAGGAGGTCGGCACAAAACACAGGCCATAAAGACCTTGCTAATAAAACATGTTGTAGTAAAGGAGCTGGCCAAGACCCACCAAAACCAAAATGGTGACGAGAGTGACCTCTGGTTGTCCTCACTGCTACACTCCCACCAGCGCCATGACAGTTTACAAATGCCATGGCAATGTCAGGCAGTTACCCTATATGGTCTAAACAGGGGAGGCTTGAATAATCCATCCCTTGTTTAGCATATCATCAAGAAATAACCATAAAAATGGGCAACCAGCAGCCCTCGGGGCTGCTCTGTCTCCGGAGTAGCCATTCTTTTATTCCTTTACTTCCTTTTTTTTGGAGACAGAGTCTCCCTCTGTCGCCCAGGCTGGAGTGCAGTGGCACAATCTCGGCTCACTGCAAGCTCCGCCTCCCAGATTCACGCCATTCTCCTGCATCAGCCTCCCAAGTAGCTGGGACTACAGGTGCCTGCCACCACACCCGGCTTTTTTTTTTTTTTTTTTTTTTTTTAGTAGAGATGGGGTTTCACCATGTTAGCCAGGATGGTCTCGAACTCCTGACCTCGTGATCCACCCGCCTTGACCTCCCAAAGTGCTGAGATTACAGGCATGAGCCACCATGCCCGGCCTATTCCTTTACTTTCTTAATAAACTTGCTTTCACTTTGCACTGTGGACTCACCCTGAATTTTCTTGTGCAAGATCCAAGAACCCTCTCTTGGGGTCTGGATTGGGACCCCTTTCCTGTAACATATTTCTCTGACCTGTAACAGCATGAACCGTATGGTTTGCTCATACACTGGTTGAACTAAATGGAATGCAATGATCTGTCCTTGATCTTTCTGTTTGCCACTGATCTGTCTGTTTGATCTCGTGCCAGTGATACCACATCGTTTTTATTCCTACGTCTTTGTCCTTGTGGTGTGTCTTAGCATCTAGCAGGACAATTTCCTTCTTTTTAACTGTTTTGAAAGGTTGAATTAGCTATTTGTAGACCTTTATTCCACTGAATGCATTTTAAAATAAGTTTATTATGTTCCTCAAAAAAATTTCAGCTGGACTTTTTATTGGGAGTGTATTGAATGTACTGATTAATTTGGGAAGACTCGACATCTTTGTGTCATTAAGTCAACTGAAGTAAGAGCCTAAAAGACCTCTCCATTTATTCAGATCATCTTCTGTAACCCTTATTGGAATTTTATTGTTCTCTCCATAAGGTCTCATATAGTCTCGGTGATATGGTTTGGCTCTGTGTCCCCACCCAAATCTCATCTTGTAGCTCCCATAATTCCCACGTGTTGTGGGAGGGACCTGGTGGGAGATGATTGAATCATGGGGGTGGGTCTTTCCTGTGCTGTTCCTGCGATGGTGAATGGGTCTCATGAGATCTGATGGTTTTAAAAATGGCAGTTTCTCTGCACAAGCTCTCTCTTTGCCCGCTGCCATCCATGCAAGACATGACTTGCTCCTCCTTTGCCTTCTGCCATGATTGTGGGGCCTCCCCAGCCACGTGGAACTGTAAGTCTGTTAAAACTCTTTCTTTTGTAAATTGCCCAGTCTCAGGTATGTATTTATCAGCATCGTGAAAATGAACCAATACAGTAAATTGGTACCAGTAGAGTGGGGCGCTGCTGTAGATATCCGAAAATGTGGAAGTGACTTTGGAATTGGGCCACAGGCAGGGGTTGGAACAGTTTGGAGGGCTCAGAAGGAGACAGGAAAATGTGGGTAAGTTTGGAACTTCCTAGAGACTTGTTGAATGGCTTTGACCAAAATGCTGATAATGATATGGGCAATAAATTCAGGCTGAGGTGGTCTCAGACTGAGATGAAGAGCTTGTTGGGAACTGTAGTAAAGGTGACCGTTGTTATGTTTTAGCAGAGACTGGCGGCATTTTGTCCCTGCCCTAGAGATTCATGGAGCTTTGAACTTGAGAGAGATGATTTAGGGTATCTGGTAGAAGAAATTTCTAAGCAGCAAAGCATTCAAGAGGTGACTTGGGTGCTGTTAAAGGCATTCAGTTTTATAAGGGAAGCAGAGCATAAAAGTTTAGAAAATTTGCATCCTGACAATGTGATAGAAAAGAAAATCCCATTTTCTGAGGAGAAATTCAAGCTGGCTGCAGATATTTGTGTAAGTAACAAGGAGCCAAATGTTAATCCCCAAGACAATGGGGAAAATGTCTCCAGGGCATGTCAGAGGTCTTCCCGGCAGTCCCTCCCATCACAGGCTCAGAGGCCCAGGAGGAAAAAGTGGTTTCGTGGGCCAGGCCCAGGGTTCCCCTGCTCTGTGCAGCCTAGGGACTTGGTGCTCTGCATCCCAGCCACTCCAGCCATGGCTGAAAGGGGCCAATGTAGAGCTCGGGCCATGGCTTCAGAGGGTGCCAGCCCGAAACCTTGGCAGCTTCCTTGTGGCAGCTTCCTTGTGAGGCTGAGGCAGGAGAATGGTGTGAACCTGGGAGGCGGAGCTTGCTGTGAGCCAAGATCATGCCACTGCACTCCAGCCTGGGTGACAGAGTGAGACTCTGTCTCAAAAAAAAAAAAAAAAGTACACAGTACAAGTACACAGAAGTCAAGAATTGGGGTTTGGGAACCTCCACCTAGATTTCAGAGGATGTATGGAAACACCTGGATGTCCAGGCAGAAGCTTGCTGCAGCGGCAGGGCCCTCATGGAGAACCTCTGCTAGGGCAGTGTGGAAGGGAAACATGGGGTTAGAGCCCCCACACAGAGTCCTTACTGAGGCACTGCCTAGTAGAGCTGTGAGTAGAGGGCCACTGTCCTCCAGACCCCAGAATGGTAAATCCACTGACAGCTTGCACTGTGCACCTGGAAAAGCTGCAGACACTCAACGTTAGCCCATAAAAACAGCTGGGAGGGAGGCTGTACCCTGCAAAGCCACAGGGGCAGAGCTGTCCAAGACCATGGGAACCCACCTGTTGCATCAACGTGACCGGGATGTGAGACATGGAGTCAAAGGAGATCATTTTGGAAATTTAAGATTTGACTGCCCTGCTGGATTTTAGACTTCCATGGGACCTGTAGCCCCTTTGTTTTGGCTGATTTATCCCATTTGGAATGGCTGTATTTACCTAATGCCTATACCCCCATTGTATCTAGGAAGTAACTAAACTTCTTTTGATTTTACAGGCTCATAGGTGAAAGGGACTTGCCTAGTCTCAGAAAAGATGTTGGATTGTGGACTTTTGAGTTAATACTGAAATGAGTTAAGACTTTGGGCAACTGTTGGGAAGGCATGATTGGTTTTGAAATGTGAAGATATGAGATTTGGGAGAGGTCAGGAGTGAAATGATATGGTTTGACTCTGTGTCCCCACCCAAATCTTATCTTGTAGCTCAAAATTCCTATGTGTTGTGGGAGGGACCTGGTGGGAGATGATTGAATCACAGGGGCGGGTCTTTCCCATGCTGTTCTTGTGATAGTGAATGGGTGTCATGAGATCTGATGATTTTAAAAATGGAAGTTTCTCGGCAGAAGCTCTCTCTTTGCCTGCCACCATTGATGTAAGATGTGACTTGCTCCTTCTTGTCTTCTGCCATGATTGTGAGGCCGCCCCAGCCATGTGGAACTGTGAGTCCAATTAAACATCTTTCTTTTGTAAATTGCCCAGTCTTGGGTATGTCTTTATCAGCAGCATGAAAACAGACTAATACACTTGGTAAAAATTAATATGTCAGTTTTGGGTATAGAGGGATAACTAGTAAGTTATTAAAGATTGCTATTTCAAGCTGGGCATGGTGGCTCACACCTGTAATCCCCACACTTTGGGAGGCTGAGGCAGGAGGATCACTTGAGCCCAGAAGTTCAAGACCAAACAGGCAACCTAGTGAGACCTCATCTCTACAAAAAAATAAACAAAGTTAGTCAGGCATGGTGGCGTGAGCCTGTAGTCCTAGCTGCTCCAGAGGCTGAGGTGGGAGAATTGCTTGAGCCTAGGAGGTGGAGGCTACAGTGAGCCGTATCCAAGCCACTGCACTCTGTCAGTGTACTCTGCCTGAGTGACAGAGCAAGATCTGTCTCAAAAAATAAATACATAAATAAAATGATTGCTATTTTTTTCTTTTTCTTTTTCTTTCTTTTTTCTTTTTTTTTTTTTTTTTGAGACGGAGTCTTGCTCTGTTGCCCAGGCTGGAGTGCAATGGCATGATCTTGGCTCACCGCTACCTCCACCTCACAGGTTCAAGCAATTCTCCTGCTTCAGCCTCCCGAGTACCTGAGATTACAGGTGCATGCCACTGCACCCAGCTAATTTTTGTGTTTTTAGTAGAGATGGGGTTTCACCATGTTGGCCAGGCTGGTCTCGAACTCTTGACCTCGAATGACCCACCTGCCTTGGCCTCCCAAAGTGCTGGGATTACAGGTGTGAGCCACCATGCCCGGCCAAAGATTGCCATTTAAAGATGCCGTACACTTGGCAATATCTATCAAAATTGCAAGTGCACAGACTTTGAATTTCTCCAACTTTACCCTTCAGCTCTCTATGAAAATGTGCAAAATGGCATGCGTATGTCATGGCACAAACAATGGAATGTTATGGGATGTTCTGCAGCATTTACAGAAGAAGGTAAAATAATCTCCAAGATGGTTGTGACATGAAAATACTACTGTGCAGGAATGGTGGGAATGGGGAGGATATCCCCATATATGGGAATGGGGAGGAGCATATACATGTAGGCTGTATATACATGTATATATGTGCAAGATGATTAACTATCTCAAGGGAGAAACATAAGAAACTATTAACCTTATTTATCTCTGGATTCCTGGTGACAGAAATAATAAAGGGACTGACTTTTCACTGTATATTCTCCGTAAATTTTGAGTTTGGCCAGGGCATGGTAGCTCATGCCTAGAATCCCAGCACTTTGGGAGGCTGAAGTAGGTGGATTGCTAGCGCTCAGGAGTTCAAGAGCAGCCTGGGTCACATGATGAAACCCCGTCTCTACAAAAAAATTAGCTGGGTGTGGTGGCGCACGCCTGTAGTTCCAGCTACTCAGGAAGCTGAGGCAGGAGAACTGCAGTGAGCCATAATTGTGCCATTGCACTCTAGCCTGGGCAACAGAGGAAGACCCTGTCTCTGGTTTGACAAAGATGGTCTTTCCCAGTATCCTTTGGTATGCAGAGCTTCCTGGAAGGGAGTTGGCCAGTAAGACTTCTGGAAGACTACTGCGAGCCAGCCCACTCCCTCCTGCTATGAGGCCTCCTTGGAGAATGGGGGTGGTACCAACTGAGACTCTCTGGCAGGAGGACTATGAAGGACTCCCAAGGGGCTGTCACCTTCCAAAAGGCAAGTGGTTTATACCGGGGAACTTATTCCTCCACCAAGCCTTAGAGATTGACGGGGCAGGGGGCTGGGGCCAATGTGTGGCTGTGGCTGCGATACCCTCCTGTCCCAGCCTCCCCTGGCCACTCCACTCAGTTTTATTGTGGAGGTCGTGGTTGTTATAGCAGCTGGCGTTGATAACCAACTGATAGCCTAGACATTTGCATTTTACAGAGGACTTACTTCTAATTGATAGAAATTCAGACAGAATTAAAGAGAAAATACTATTTTAGAGAATTGAAGTTCACTCCCACTGAGGAGAAGGGGTCCTTCAAACAACGCCTTGAGTCTTAGAGTGAGTCTGGTGCCACGTGCCTTTGTGTTTTAAACCGCCCTGCAGAACTCTGTCTCTGCAAACAGGACCCCAAGAAGGGTTACTGCAGGTCGGGACTGGAACGTGACCGGGCTCAATTCAAGCGAAGTCAACAACTATTTCTGAGTTCCCCTCCATACCAGGTGCGTGTCTAAGCCCCAACCCACATTATAGGCTTCATGGCAGCCTCACCTTTCAGATCCGGGAGTCCACGTTGCACAACTCCAGGAGTTCAAGGCTGAGCAACACAGTGAGACCCTGCCTCTAAAAAAGAAAAATTAAAATGAAAAAATAAAAACATAAAGCTGTTGGCAGCTGCCACAGACTCAAGACAGCCTGGACAACTCTGCATCAAATTTCAAATCTCCCAACAAGAAAACTGCTGTGTTTTCCAGCATGGAAACTGCCTGGCATGGTGGCTCATGCTGTAATCCCAGCACTCAAGGAGGCCAAGGCAAAAGGATCGCTTGAGCCCAAGAGTTCAAGACCAGCCTGGGCAACATGGCGAGACCCCATCTTTACAAAAAATAAAAATGTCAGGCATGGCGGCACATGTTTGTAGTCCCAGCTACTCATGAGGCTGAGACAGGAGGATCACTTGAGCCCAAGAGTTCCAGGCTGCAGTGAGCTGTGATCGTACCACTGCACTCCAGGCTGGGGGACAGAGCGAGGCCCCGTCTCAAAAAACAAACAAGCAAACAAACAGACATCATGGTGAGAAGCAGCTGTGACCCACCTTCTCCCACTCAGTGAGGACTTCTCTTAGGATGTCCCCAACCCACTGCACCCATAAGGCTTCTCTGCACTCATCTGGTATCAAAACTGGGAGCTTTCTTTTTTTTTTTTTTTTTTTTTTTTGAGACGGAGTCTTGCTCTGTCACCCAGGCTGGGGTGCAGTGGCCGGATCTCAGCTCACTGCAAGCTCCGCCTCCCAGGTTTACGCCATTCTCCTGCCTCAGCCTCCCGAGTAGCTGGGACTACAGGCCCTCGCCACCTCGCCTGGCTAGTTTTTTGTATTTTTTAGTACAGACGGGGTTTCACTGTGTTAGCCAGGATGGTCTTGATCTCCTGACCTCGCAATCCGCCCGTCTTGGCCTCCCAAAGTGCTGGGATTACAGGCTTGAGCCACCACACCCGGCCTACTGGGAGCTTTCTTTAGCAGAGGATTGCAGACACATAGCAGGCATTGTTTAAATAACTTTTTACTTCTCCCTTAATAAGATATTTGAAACTGTTTTTATATCTCATATTAAAAATAAATCTAGGAGTCCAGAGAAACTTGCCACCAGTCCTGGAGCCATGAGCAATTCTCTCCTCCCTCTGGCCTCAGTTTCCTTGTCTGTGAGGTGGGGAGGATCTTTGATCTTGATCTTTAGTGGGTCCCCCCGCCATGGCCCCCATGTGAATAGATCTCCGCTTTGGCACTCTCTTGGCTCTTCTTGACAGTTCTCCCCAGCTCCCAAGCAATTCCAGACATTCCTGTGGAACTGTGATTGACAAAGCTATTGGCAGGTGCCGCCTATGTGAGCCACATCTTTTCCTGGAGCCACGTGAAGCATCTTTGTCCTCCACACACAGAGCCGGGATGAAGCAGGGGCAAAGGAGAAAGGGGCGACAGGTGCTGGTGACTGGGAGTGCTTCCTGCTGCTCCCCGGAGTCCCCAGCCCTGCTGGCCCTCAGGGAAGCCAGTTGAGCTGATGGCAACAGAGGGACAGCCTGGGAAACCCAGCTGCCTGTCTGTTGGTCACTGTCGTCGAGAGCAGGCTGAGGAGGACGTGGGCCAGGGATAAGGGAGCCATCCCTGGACTTCCTGGGGCCCATGAGACCTCCGGACAGTGAGGCAGGACAAAGGCCTATGTCTTCTTTATCACACTGTAATGTGAATCTGGTTCCTTCTCCCGGGGCCTCTGAGCAGCTATCCTGTTGGTGTTAGAATCAAACACCACCGAGGCATAGTGAAGTTCTTCCCTGGGGGCGGCCTGCAGAGAGAAACCGAGAAACTGGAGGCTCGGGAGAAGCAGGGGAAGGAAGGACCCCCAGCATAGGACAGAGGAGGGAGCACACCTGAGGGGCCTTGGGGAGGCCTCACTGCAGAGGCTCTACTGTCCTGGCCTCTTTCTCTTTATGATCCTGTCCACCCAGCTGCTCCTCCCCACCTGCGCAAGCCACACCACAACATCCCCAGCATCAGAGGCAGGAGGCTCCCTGGACTCCTTGGGGCTGACCCAGCCTGGTCCATTCTACAGAGAAGCAACTGAGGCCCTGAGAGTTGGCTGGGCTCCCCTGAGACACCTCTGTGCTTCTCTTAATGAAATATTCTTGCGGCCAGGCGCGGTGGTTCACGCCTCTAATCCCAGCACTGTGGGAGGCCAAGCGGGTGGATCACTTGAGGTCAAGAGTTTGAGACCAGCCTGGCAACATAGTGAAACCCAGTCTCTACTAAAAATACAAAAATTAGCTGGGCGTGGTGGTGGGCACCTGTAATCCCTGCTACTTGGGAGGCTGAGGCGGGAGAATCACTTGAACCAGAGAGGCAGAGGTTGCAATGGCCAAGATTGCACCACTGCACTCCAGCCTGGTGACAGAGTAAGACTTTGTCTCAAAAAAAAAAGAAAAGAAAAGAACAGAAAAGTTCTCACAATGAAGCAGCCATGGGTCCCTTTCTGAGGTCCCTTTCTGCAGAGGACCCCTAGTTCTCTAGGTAGAGGTGAAGCCAGTACAGAGGTACCACATTGGCCCTGCAGCTCTGATTAACTTGCTGTGCTGTGGGCATGAGTCCCAACTTGTACCATGGGGGCTGGGAGAAGAGTAAGACCATGCCCCATCCACTTTAGATCATGAGACAACAAGTTAGAACAACAAAGATGTTGCTGGTTCCAGGCCATGCAGCTTTGTGGACACAAGATCATGTCACGCAAGGAAGGAGTCAGGCTTGACCATCGCAGGGGCGCTCAGAAACTTGGCCAGGAGCTAGCCGAGTGTGGTGTCTCAATCTTGTAATCCCAGCACTTTGGGAAGCCAGGGCAGGCGGATCACTTGAGGTCAGGAGTCTGAGACCAGCCTGGCCAACATGGTGAAACCCCGTCTCTACTAAAAATACAAAAATCAGCCAGTGCAGTGGCATGTGCCTGTAGTCCCAGCTACTCTGGAGGCTGAGGCTGAGGCTGAGGCAAGAGAATTGCTTGAACCTGGGAGGCAGAGACTGCAGTGAGCCAAGACTGTGCCACTGCATTCTAGCCTGGGGGACACAGCAAGATTCTGCCTTAAAAAAAAAAAAAAAGAAAAGAAAGAAAGTTGGCCAGGAGCCATCCAGGACCCTGGGTCCCCAGACCATCCTTATCCTCATTCTGACAGCTGGCTGGAGGTTGGGGAGGGGTGTGGCTATCAGAGGACCCAGAAGTTGCAGGACTGGATCCCCTCTTCCGCTGTCCAGTCCAAAACGGCGGCTTGGGGAGAATGGTACCAGGCTGGAGATACCCCAGGGAGTTGGGCCACTTTTCTAGGCAGACCAGCAACAGTGTCCCCTGTCACCCTGGTGCCAGCCCTCCATGGCACCACACAGCATGTCTGAGGGGCCCCTTCAGCTCCCGGGCCTGGGGGGTTCTTTACGCATCCCTGTCTGATGCTTACATCTCTCCCGATCCTCTCTGCCAAGCAACCTCCAGCTTCTGCTTGAACTCTCCCACTAGTAGGTGAGTCACCACCTAGGGAGGCAGCCCTCATCCCGTTATCCCAGTTGAAGGTGGCGGCACCCAAGGGTTGACCCACATCGGGTCACAGACAAAAACCTGGAAAGCAGAGTTGATGCCAAAGAGATGATGAGACCAAAACAGTGAGAAGTCTCAGTTTCTCACCTTGGTGCATGATACACAGCAGGTGCTTAACCCATGCTGGACTTCACGGACTCTCAGAGCCATAGCTGCTGGCCACCCCCCTAACCGCCCAGCTGCAATGACACCAAGCCCTTCTAGGGACCTCTACTCTGGCAAAATCAACACTTGTTCCATCTCCGTGTGTCCCCATCCCTGACAGGCACAAGATCACCAAGCTCACCCCTTCCTTCCCCTTCTGCCCACCCCCCTAGAGGTGCCCTGGCACAGCCCAGGGGCCACATGCCCAGAAGCCGGGCTCCTGCACTTACCACGGTGCTGTATTCCACCTGCACCTCTCTTGGTGGTGCTGGCTCTTCCTGCAGAGGCCATGACAGTAGCTCCAGATTCGCGTAGTACAGCTCACTCTGCTCGGCAGCCTGGGTGGGCGGGAGGTCCCAGGTGGGTGTCCACGGAGCCCTGCAGCCTCTGTCCCTGCATCTCTGCACGTGTCTCCCCCTCCTCTATGCTCTGAGCGCCTCAGCCCCCACTTCCCCTTCCTGCCTCCACCCCACTCCGTCCAGTAGTTGAATGTTCCCCAGGTCAGCTCCGCTGGGAGGGCCTCCCTTCATTCCATTTGCCCTGTTTGGGAGGGGACAGGCTGGCCAGGACTCAGAACAAGACCCAGTGGCCCCATCTCCCAGCATCGTTCGTCCTGCTCTGGGTGAGCTCCCCACTCCATGCATCCACCATCCATCCTCCATTGGCCGATGGGACTGTCCAACTCCCCAGCATCCTCTGTACCCTCCACCCAGCCACCTGATACACCTCCTGCTGAAGCCCCCCTTACCTGCTTGGGGTTCTGGGACAGCTCCGAATGCTCACCAGCTAGAGATAAGAGGAGAGGAAGGAGGTTGAATCCTGGAGCAAGGGCCAGGATGGAAGGTCCTACAAGCTTTCGGGGAAAAGGCCTTTCCCTAGAGACCTCAGCCCTGGGGACCTATCCCTTCAGGCCTGAAGCATGGTAGGAACTCAAGAGTTTGTTGAGTGAGTGAATTAGTGACTTAGTAAATGAATGAATGAACACAGGATGAGTGAATAAATAGAGAAATAGAAAGATCCCAGCTGGGCCGGGCATGGTGGCTCATGCCTGTAATCCCAGCGCTCTGGGAGGCCCAGGAGGGCAGATCACCTGAGGTCAGGAGTTCAACACCAGCCTGGCCAATATGGTGAAACCCTGTCTCTACTAAAAATGCAAATATTAGCTGGGCATGGTGGCACACGCCTATAGTCCCAACTACTTGGGAGGCTGAGACAGAATTGCTTGAACCTGGGAGACGGAGGTTGCAGTGAGCTGAGATCATGTCACTGCACTCCAGCCTGGGCAACAGAGTGAGACTCTGTCTCAAAAAAAAAAAAAAAGATCCCAGCTGGAGGAGAGGGACCAAAGCAAGCTCTCAATGCGGGATCTCACATAAATGTTTCCAGGGGAGGAAGGATACCACCGAAAAACCCTGTACATCTGGGGCTTAGGGCTGCATCAGACTGTAGGAAGTTGCTGGGGGCCTCTGCTCCCATCCCTGTGCCTGAGGTCTGCCCTCCCAGACAGCCCACCTGCCTGCTGCCCTGGGCCGTAGAGAAGGAGGCCTGTCAGCCTCAGGCACACCAGCTCAGGCTCACATAGCCCTTGGCTCCCGGTACCTGCTCTGTAGGGGTGCTGCCTGTGAGCACAGCCCTGTACACCCTGACCCTTTCACCCCAGGAGCCTGGACCAGGTAGGCAGTGGGTGACACACACGCCGCTAATGCCCTTGGTTAGGTCCACAGCCAGGTAACCAGAGCCCACTGCACCGGATGCCGCGGGGAGAGACACTGTCCACCCCTTGGGGGCCCCCAGAATCAAAGAGGAGGAGTTCACAGTTGAGAGACACAAGACCACGTACAGTGACAGGCTTGCTGAGCCGCAGCTGACCTAACGGAGCACACAGCCAGGTACTCTGGGGTGCGAAGTGCTCTGCTTCCAAATGTGTGCAGGCACCATGCCACCCTCTCTGTCCCCACCTGGGACAGGTGTTCTGATGGGAAGGGGAAAAAGAGCTGGTGGGGAAGAGACAGGAATTCAATGCCAGGGAAGGAGGGTGGTAGTGAAAAGGTTTGGGGGAGCCAGCCGCAGGGGAAGCTCACTGAAGGTAAGACCCAGTCTACCCCAGTCACAATAGTGGCCCCAGGGCCCAGCATAGGCCTGGCATACAGTAGGTGCTCAGGACAGCTTTGTTGTATGAATGAATGAATGAATGAATGACAAAGGTGGGCTGGGGGAAAGAGTGGGGACTAGGTGTGGTGAGGCAGGCATCAGGCTCCAGACAGGGCAAGGGGAAGTCAGCCCCGGCCACACAGTCAGGGGATCGGGCACGGATTTGCAAAGCAGGGGACAGAGAGTCAAAAATGCTTGAATAGAGAGCCTTTATCTTGTTATGAGAATGGGTTAAAGGAAGCTTAAGACACTGGTAAACTCTGCAGTCTGCAGTCTGTGATTTTTAGAACATTTAATAGCTGGGAACATGGTACCATATATATATATATATATATATATATATATATATATATCTTTTTTTTTTTTTTTTTTTTTGAGACGGAGTCTCACTCTGTCGCCCAGGCTGGAGTGCAGTGGCGCCATCTCTGCTCACTGCAAGCTCCACCTCCCAGGTTCACGCCATTCTCCTGCCTCAGCCTCCTGAGTAGCTGGGACTACAGGTGCCTGCCACTATGCCCGGCTAATTTTTTTGTATTTTTAGTAGAGACAGGGTTTCACCATGTTAGCCAAGATGGTTTCGATCTCCTGAACTTGTGATCCACCCGCTTCAGCCTCCCAAAGCGCTGGGATTACAGGCATGAGCCACCGTACCCGGCTGGTACCATATGTTAAGTGCAAAAATATAGGTTTAAAAGAGAATGAGGGGTATGAGGCCAATTTGTTAAGACATCACAGATGCATGACTGGGTGTGGTGGCTCACATCTATAATCCCAGCACTCTGGGCTTCAGCTCAGGAGTTCAAGACCAGGCTGGGCAACATAGTGAAACCCTATCTCTAAAAAAAAAAAAAAAAAATTAAACAATTAGCCAGATGTGGTGGTGAGCACCTGTGGTCCCAGCTACTTGGGAGGCTAAGGCAGGAGGATCACTGGAGCCCTGGGTGGTGGGGGGTCGAGGCTGGAGTGAGCCAAGATCATGCCACTGCACTCCAGCCTGGGTGATAGAGTGAGACTCTGTCTCAAAATTAAAAAAAAGAGAAAAAGAAAACAAGAAATCATAGATGCATTTATAAAGGCATAGAAAAAAAGACTGGAAAGACATACCTCAGGTGCCAGTGCCTGGTTTTCTCTAGGTGGTGGGGTTTTTAGCTATCATTGATGATGGGGGATTTATTTCCTTCTTTGTGCTTTTACTCATTTTTCAAATTTCCTACAATAATCACATATATCCTTCTTAAGGGAGGAGTGAGAGCCTTTCTGGGTGAAAGGGCACAAAGGAAACTGAAAGGGACTCAGAACTCAAACAACCCAGTGGCGTCCACGTGAGTGCTGAAGTTTAGACTGGGGTTGCGAGAAAATGACACAAGCAAAGCAGACGGGAAAGAGGAAGTGATTTTCTTCCCATACACCCTGTACAGATCTACTATAGCTGATTTCTCCCCCAAAAGCCTGGGTCCCACGGGAGGCACTGGGGGTGCGTGTGAGCAGTGCCCCCACCAAGTATGCACCAGCCTATCCTGCAGCTATGAGTGGGACAGGATAACCCCATCTTTTCCCACCCCAGTCTCACTGTAGCCTTGAAAGGCTTTGGACAAAGATTCCCCCGAGAATCTTCTGCCCATGGAATCCTGAACTCTCCAAACAGGGAGGAAGTTTCAGGCTTACACTTGACCTTGGCCAGGAATCTGCTCTCCTAGAGGACTGGTGGCCACACCTCCACTTGTTCCTCCGTTCCTGTGCTTATTCAATTCGCCTATCAGGTATTTATTGAGCACCTACTTACTGAGTGCCAAGAGTTCCTGTTCTCTCTCTTTTTTTTTTTTTTTTAAATTTATTTATTATTATTATATTTTAAGTTGTAGGGTACATGTGCATAACGTGCAGGTTTGTTACATATGTATACTTGTGCCATGTTGCTGTCCTGGTTCTCTCTTTTAATCTGAGCTCAGAGGAGGGCAGCTGGACTAGAGGTTGCCTGGAGCCCCCTAGGGTGCCCATTGTGGCTGGAGATATTGAATAACACATTAATTTGATGAATATTGGTTCTGTACCTCTTTGAAGCACATGCCTGTGGGAAGACAGGTGAGGACACCAGCAATGACAGTCTGGTTTCCAAAAGGCTGTGACAGCAGAGGTATAGCCAGGAGGGGTCCCAAGTCACTCTTTGGAGTCAAAGAAAAGGTCCCAGAGAAAAGAAAGTCTGAGGACCACCGTTGGAGTCCACTGGGAGCAAGCTGGGGAGAGAGGGCAGGGGAGGCCCTCCAGGTGTCCAGAGCAAACCCAGAAGGAGAGAAGATGCTGAGGTTGAAGCTCTCATTAAAGGAGATACAAGAAGTTGGTTTCCAGGGTGCACGGATGGGGAGAGGGAGGTGGGTAGGGCCAGATGGTGGAGGGCCGTGACTCCTGGAGAGACCTGGACTTTTTATGGTGGGGGAGATCATGCAACGGTTTATTTTATTGTATAGACACGTGGGTCTTGTTGTGTTACACAGGCTGGTCTTGAATTCCTGGGCTCAAACAATCCTCCCATCTCAGCCTCCTGAGTAGCTGGAACTACAGATGCACATCACTGCACCCAGACCACCATGCCAGGGTTTTAAACAGAAGAGGATCATTGCTTCATGGGCCAACCACCCTTGGGCTGGCAATGGGAATGCCTCCTGCTAGGGAGCCACCTCCCACAGCCTGTGACCACCACGCACAAGGATGCCTCCTCTGGGACCTGCCCTGTAGGATCACCCAGGGTGTGCGGTCTGGGTGTCGCATTTGATAGCAATACTGTGAGACGAGGACATAGCTTTGAAGATGAGTGTCTGTGGTCAAGACCTGACCACCCCAGGTGGGGCAGAGGGGTGTGGGGAGCCAACTCACCTTTGATCCGTTTCTGAAACATCCTCCAGGCTAGCATGGAGGCCCCCATCAACAGAAGCAGCAACAATGCCAACAGGGAGAGGAGCAGCGGGAGCCTGGAGGAGGCACAGGGTGGTGAGGGCGGGGTGAATTTGCCTTCTCCAATTTATTTTTTTTTAATTTTAATTTTTATTTATTTATTTTTGAGACAGGATCTGGCTCTGTTACCCAAAGGAGGCTGGAGTGCAGTGGTGATCATAGCTCACTGCGGCCTTGAACCCCTGGTCTCAAATGATCCTCCTGCCTCAGCCTCCTAAGTAGCTGGGTCTACAGGCACATGCCACCACGGCTAATTTTTAAATTTTCTGTAGAGACGTAATCTTGCTATATTGCCCAGTATGGTCTCAGACTCCTGGGCTCAAGCCACCCTCCTGCCTCAACCTCCCAAAGTGCTGGGATGACAGGCATGAGCCAACATACCTGGTCTCCTTCTCTAACTTTTTAAGTAGATAGATACGGTCAATTAAAAAAAAAACAGAGAGTATAAAGCCTCCTTTCTACACACCCCCCATTTACACATTCCCTAATTTCCCCACATACACACACACGCTGTTCTTAAGAACCTTCCAGAGTTTCTTTATGTGTATACAAGCAAATATGAATGTACAGGATTTCCCTTCTCTTTTCACACAAAGGAGGCCTCCTCTAACACTATTCTGGTTTTACTTTACAACACATCTTAGAGGTCTTTCCACGTCAGTGCATAAAGAAGTCCCTGCAGCTCTTTCCTATAGCTACAGGGTATTCCAACACATGTATAGACTGTGATTTATTTAAATGTTCCCTCTGAATGGGCATTTCCCCCAGTCCTTTGCAATGGTAAACGTTGCTTATAAATTGCCTTGCAGCTCCATCTTTTCACACCTGACCAGGCAGCAGCAGATTGACCAGGAGGCTGATGCAGCCCAGCTTCAGGCCCCTCCATTCCTTGGGCCCCTTCCTTCATGCCTACGTTTGCATTCATAATTTTGTCATATTTTTCTTAGATTTCCCACCCACTAACCCACCCCGCAAACTGCACAACCTTCAGGCCCCACAGAACCCAGCGCTGCCACCTATGTGTATCTAAAGGGTAAGCTTCTGGAAGTGGCAAGTTCAAGCCTGAACTTTGCCTTGTCTTATATGTTGGCAGAAGTCTGTAGAGGGGTCTAGTAAAGAATCTGGCTGGCCTTCGTCCCCAGCTCTTAGGAGGGAGGCTCTAAATCCTTGGAATTTCCCAAGAATTAGGAGTGTCTTTGTTGTTCATGAATCACACCTGGACTTTGGTAAGAGACGAGACAATAGGATGGGGCTGGTCACCAGAAAGACCAACTACGTAATTAGAGATTTGGAGCCCTGAGCCGGCCCAACCTCCCAAAGAGGGATTGGAGGTGGAGACAGTTCAATCACATCATACCTATGTAATGAAACCCCAATAAAAACTCTGGGCACCAAAGCTTGGAGGAGCTTCCTGGTTGATAAATATATTGAGGTGCAGGGGGGAGGGTGCAGGTGATGCTCCCTGATTTTAACTGGAGAGGGCACAGAAACTGTTTGGGATCCTCCCAAGCCTTGTCTTATGTGTCTCTACATTGGCTGGTCCTAATCTTTATCCTTTATCCTTTATGATAAAACTGTAAGTATAATACTTTCCAGAGTTCTGAGTCTAACAAATTATTGAACCTGAGGGGGTCCTGGGAACCCCCAAATTTGCAGCCAGTTGGTCAGAAGTGTGGTGGCCTAGGGATCCCCAAAGTTCAACTGGCATCTAAATCAGGGTGGTCTTGAGGATATGGAAGCTCTTCACCTGTGGGGTCTGCACTAACTCTGAGTGGCTAGCACCAGGACTGAATTGTGGGGTTTTGTGCTGGAATAGGGAGTCCATGAATCCCAGAAACGGTTTGTGACTGCACATGTTTTTCTGAGGAGAGTGTCCATAGATGTCAGATTCTGTGTGGGGTTGGTGACCCCCAAAAAGGTTAAGAACCACTATTTAGAGAGGAGAACTCAAGGCTTTGGAGTCACATAAACCAGAATTGGAAGCTTAGCCTTAGCCTCTTGTAGCTACTTGACTGGACAAATTGCTTAACCTCTCTGAGTCTCTGTTTACTCATCTGTAAAACGGGGATTGATGTGGGTTGGCTGTATCCCCACCCAAATCTCGTCTTGAATTGTAGCTCCCATATAATTCCCATGTGTTGTGGGAGGGACCCGGTGGGAGATAATTGAATCATGGGGGTGGTTTTCCCCACACTCTTCTCATGGTAGTGAATAAGTCTCACAAGATCTGATGGTTTTATAAGAGGAGACCCCTTTTGCTTGGTTCTCATTCTCTGTCTCGCCTGCTGCCACGTAAGATATGACTTTTGCTTTCCACCTTGATTGTGAGGCCTCCTCAGCCATGTGGAACTGTGAGTCCATTAAACCTCTTCCTCTTTATAATTTATCCAGTCTCGGGTATGTCTTTATCAACAGCGTGAAAACAGACTAATATCGGGAATGACGACAGTACAGGGCTGCAGTGAAGGGCAAATGAGAGCACTCACGTGAAGCATCTAACACGGGCCTCGTAGGATGTCACCAGCCCTCAGTAACTATCAGTTTCCTTCCATCTGCCCCCCGACTTCTCCCCGACCTGAGCCCCCTTCCAAAGCCAAGGGCAGGTCCAAGCCGGGGTGTACAGACTGTGGCTTCCAACCTGGGCCTGGGGCAAAGCGAGTGATGCACACCTATTGCTGACCCACATGGCCGAGGTCCCCGCCCTGGGCTCCTCCCCACACAGGGCCCCCTCCATGTCTCAGGGGCTAGGGTGCTTACTGTGAGCTCACGACCTCCTCATTTTCCTTCCAGTTGCTGGTACTGTGGGTGGCACTCACTGTAAACAGGGAAGTAGATGATACAGGTGGAAATGCAGTTGTGATTGTTGAGGTCTTGGCCGCAGTGATGCTTGTAGGTGTCATTGACGTTGATGCTGGTGGCAAAACCACATTATCAGACCCAGGGAGCCGTCCTCCAGCTCTCCCACCCTCAGGATGCCTTTTTGGTTTGATTTCACACGAAATGTTCCCTCAGGAAGGGGGCAGGATGCAGGACCCCGGGGCCACAGTCTCTCCAGGACCCTCCTGGGCCAACTGGGCATTTCTGAACAGGACGCAGGTGCCACTCCCAATGGTCCTGATTTTCTATCCTGCTGATGAGGGTCCAGGTCTCCTGCAGGCCTCCCTGCTGCAGAGGAGTCTGTCTACACTGCAAATCTCACCTGTCTTGTGCTAAGCCTCCCCCTGAGGGCAGCAGCTTCCCATCTGGCCCCCCAGCCTCTCTGTGCAGCCTCACCCTTCCCCCACGCAGCTGCACTTCCGTGGGGCTGAGCCACAGGTGCACTCCGGCCTCCTTCACAGGCAACGCTCTCTCAGCCCCCCGTCACCGGACCCTCCCCTTCTTCAATACTGGGCAGACATGTCTGCTGCTCCAGGAGAGACGTCCTGACTGTGTTCCCCTGGCCCCCACCTCTCTCTCTCTCTCTCTCTCACACACACACACACACACACACACACACACACACACAGAGTCGGCTTCACGTCTCTGATCTGATTCCTGCCCCAACAATTCCAACCTGAGCCTATTTAGGCGCTGAGGGAAGGAGGGGCTCACCTGGGAACACGGACACCTCAACCTGGACATAGGGATCATGAAAGTCTTGGAGCAACGGTGTATCCACCCCACACCAGTATATGCCTGCGTCCTCCTCTGTGAGGTTCTCCAAGGTCACTGTGAAGCTGAGGTTTTGAGGACAGTCCCTGATGGACACTCGGCCGTTCATTTCTCCTGCTGGCCCTTTGGTCTCCACAATCTTGTCACATCGGAGAACCCGTGGTGGTCTGCACCAGTATTTGTTGAGAGTCTTGTGTTTCTCCTCATACCAACACTGCACGCTCAGGGATCCCCCCACAGGGCCAGCCATGGTTCCAGGGCCTCTCAGAGCAAAACAGCCTGGAAAACACAAGCCCGAGTCCTGGCTCTTCCTCAGATGAGCCTGGTCAAGGGTGCCCTGGGGTCAGGGCCGCATGGACCCTGGGGGTGTGGAGGAGGTAGTGGCAGGCAGACAGACCTTGTCCACCCAGAAGCAGGGATTGAGAGGCTCCCTCCATGCACAGGTGGAAATGGGGCAGAGGCTTTCCATGGAGACTGGAAGAGCTCAGGCTGGGCGCCCTGGGGTCACCTCCTCCAAAGATTCCCCGACTGCACAACAGCACCCCTAGCCCTCAGCCCCTGACTCCTTCACCCATATCAGCTCCATTAGCCAGATTTACACCTTGAGCATTCTCTTTTCTGCTCTGCCACCCCCAAGATTTTGCTCATAGCAGCCTCTTTCTCCAGCCCCTGCCTCCTTTCCCTTACCCTTCCCAATCCTCTCACCCACTGGGGGCCTCCTGCTTCCAAGCCTGCCAGGACCGTGAGAACTCGCCCCTCAGCACCTGCCCTCCCGGGAGGGCCACCCCAGCCCTGGGCGCTCCAGCAAGAGGAAGATCAGCCCTCATACTGATCTGGTCCCACCAGGGGGGAAAACCCGGGCAGTAATAGGGTTGTCAAGCCATTTTGACAAGAATACTGGCCAGGTACAGTGGGTCGCACCTGTAATCCCAGCACTTTGGTAGGCAAAGGCAGGTGGATCACTTGAGGCCAGGAGTTCGAAACCAGCCTGGCCAACATGGTGAAACCCGTCTCTACTAAGAATACAAAATTTAGCCGGGTGTGGTGGTGCACACCTGTAATTGCAGCTACTGGGAAGGCTGAGGCACGAGAATCTCTTAAATCCCGGAGGCAGAGGTTACGTTGAGCTGAGATCGCACCACTGCACTCCAGCCTGAGTGACAGAGCAGAGACTCCATCTCTCAAGTCACAAACGCAGAAGGCTCACTGACAAAAACTTCAGTTCATCCTGTGTCTTAGTTTGCCCAGCTCTCCTAGACTTAAATCTCAGAAATAAATGAGCTTCCTTGAAAATTATGTCTACCATTTTCCCAAATAATTCTCAGATGCAAAGCGGGGAGAGTAAGGTGATGGCTCGAAGCTAGTGTCGGCCGCCAAGCAGAGGACACATGGCCCCTGCCCAGGGCAGATGGGCATGTGCCTGCTGGGCAGTTATGTGTGCAGTGTCTCACTGCCCTTGTAATTCTGTGGCCCCATATTGGCCGGGGATGGCGGGAGGAGGGCTTGCTCTCCTTTCCTCGGGTTAGAACTTTTTTTTTGAGGTGGAGTTTTGCTCTGTTGCCCAGGCTGGAGTGAAGTGGTGGGATCTCAGCTCACTGCAACCTCCGCCTCCTGGGTTCAAGTGATTCTCCTGCCTCAGCCTGCTGAGTAGTTAGGATTATAGGCGTCCACCACACCCAGATAATTTTTGTGTTTTTAGTAGAGACGGGGCTTCATGTTGGCCAGGCTGGTCTCGAACTCCTGACCTCAGGTGATCTGCCCGTCTTGGCTTCCCAAAATGCTGGGATTACAAGCATGAGCTACTGCGCCTGGCCAAAACTCTTTAATTTTACTTACTGTTTCAAATGCTTAAATCTCCACACACATGAGACTTTGAGACCACGCTAATGAAAGCCCCAGGTGGGTAGGGGTCTCCTTCACATACCTTCAATGTCTACAGGTGCCTCGCACATGGTAGGCCCTCTCTAAAAACTTCAGTGCAAGCTCCTCCTCGACCCCATTGGCTCCACACCCAGCCCACGGCTGCCCAAAGATGATGACAAGCTCCTCAGTGCCTCTCCCAGAGGCCCATCCAAACCTCTCCTCGCCTGGATGAACAGATCCCCCTGCAGGGAAGGCCGTTCTAAGCTTGCTACAAGTGTGATGTTTCCTGAGACTCTCAGCGGCAATTGCCAGGACAAAGAGAAAGAACCTCAGAACCATCTGCGTTTACGTCTCTACCCTATTATGTATCAGCTGTGTGTTCCGCGGCAAGGTAGTTAACCTCTCAGAGCTTCAGACACCTCGCCTATAAAGTGGTGACAATTGTCCCTGACTCATATGGCCTTTGTGGGTGTTAAATGAGACCACAGGTGTAAAACTCCTGGTAAATAACATTAGGTTGAATCACATGAAATGGCTGATTTTCAACCTTTTGACCAAGACAACAGGGTTTCACATGACTTGAGCTAATAAAACTAGATAACCTTTGGGCTGGCCTAAATAAGACATGACAAGAGAAAAGGACTATAGATGAAGAAAGAATGAAGAGTCAAGGTATCATTTTGCAGAAATTCCCTACAAAAAATTCATAAACTTAGATGAATGTGATTTTCTAGAAAAACAAATACTAAAACTGACATATATTAAGTGCTTAATAAGTAAATGGAGCCTGGGCAACATGGTGAGATCCCATCTCTACAAAAAAATACAAAAATTAGCCAGGTGTGCTAGTGCACATGTGTGGTCTCAGCTACTCAGGAGGCTGAGGTGGGAGGATCACTTTAGCCCAGGAGGTTGAGGCTGCAGTGAGCTATGATCGCATCACTGCACGTCAGCCTGGGTGACAGAGTGAGACTCTGACTCCAATAAATAAATAGGCCAGGTGCTGTGGCTCATGCCTGTAATCCTAGCACTTTGGGAGGCCAAAGTGGGAGGATTGCTTGAGCCTAGGCGTTTGAGGCCAGCCTGGGCAATGTGGTGAGACCCTTATCTCTACCAAAAATACAAAAAATTAGCCAGGCATGGTGGCATGTGCCTGTATTCTCAGCTACTCAGGAGGCTGAGGTGGGAGGATCACTTGAGTCCAGGAGGTGGCGGTTGCAGTGAGCTGTGATCATACCACTGCACTCCAGCCTGGGCGACAGAGTGAGACCCTATCTCAAAAAATAAATAAATACTGTCAGTTCCCAGCCCACCTTCACCCAAGATACTGTTCCTGCTCCCTGTCCTGACCCGATTCCCTGCCTCTCCTGGGCTGCGAATCGTCATCTTTCTTTGTCCACGTTTTGGCTTCTCTCCTGACCTCAGTGACTCCACCACCTCTGCCCACAGCACCCAATCCTGTCTCTCGTCCTATCTCCAGTGTCTGACTTCCCTTTGGATTTAGTCTCTCTCCCCCACTCTCTCTCTTTCTCTTTCTCCTGATTAACTTCTTTCCTCTGAAATCTTGGATAAAAAACTGTCACCCAATCTCCCCAAAGCTCTGCCCCATCTGTCACCCAATGACAGCTCTGCCCCAGTGACACCCAACGAAGGTGTCATTATAATTTAGAGATTGCGAAGTGTCAGAAAACCCTCCGTTTGCTTCCCCACTTACCTGGAACGACCACACGGATCCCCAGTGCTCCCACGCTTGTGTTTGTGTGCTTTCTCTCCTCCAACCCGAATCACCACCCCCAACCCCTCCAATCATAAACAGGAGACTGGGGACCACCTTGGGGCCAGGGTCCTCTACTAGGATATTCCTCTGTCATCTTAATGTTTTCCTTTAAGATCACAGAGTCTTGACCCATTAACTCTCCGATAAATGACTGAACTGTCCAACTCAAGAGGTCAGAAGAGGAACACACACACACACACACACCACGGAACACACACACACACACACACCACGGAACACACACACACACACACCACGGAACACACACACACACACACAAAACACAGAAAGAACCAGGCCATCTTTCACGAATTAGTGAATTCACAGAAACCAGAGAATTAAGAAACAGAAAAACAGTGGAGTTAGTATATACATTAATAAATGGATTTTTTTTGTAAGGGGTAAATGATTAACTATTTTATTTTATTTTTTTGAGACAGAGTTTCACTCTTGTCACCCAGGCTGGAGGGCAGTGGTATGATCTCGGCTCACTGCAACCTTGGCCTCCTGGGTTCAAGCGACTCTCATGTCTCAGCCTCCCGAGTGGCTGGGACTACAGGGTGGGTGCTACCATGCCTGGCTAATTTTGTGTTTTTAGGAGACACGGGGTTTCACCATGTTGGCCAGGCTGGTCTCAAACTCCTGACCTCAAGTGATCCACCCGCCTTGGTCTCCCAAAGTGTTGGGATAACAGGCGTGAGCCAACGTGCCTGGCCTTAAACAATTAATTGGACTAGCGGGTAGCCAGACCAAAAAAAAAAAAAGACACAGACATAAAATTCAAAAGAAAAATAACAGTTTAATTTGCAATTCTCTACAAGTAAGTCTGTAAATCTGGACAACACTGATGATTTTTCAGGAAAATATAAATTATCAGTGTAGGCCAAGAATAGACTTTTTTTTTTTTTTTTTTTTTTAAGAGGCAGGGTCTTGCTATATTGCCCAGGCCAGTCTCAGACTCCTGGGCTCAAGCTATCCTCCCACCTCAACCTCCCAAAATTCTGGTATTACAGGGGTGAGCTACTGTACCCAGCCAGTTATTAAGACCAGCTAGTTATTATGACTGTTATTAAGAAATTATTTCCCTTCCATCGAAAGAAAAGAAGCAAAACTCAGACAGTTTTACAAGTTAGTTCTTTTAAAACTTCAAGGAACAAATAATTTCAGTTTTATTTAAACATTTGCAGAGAACACAGAAACAGGGAGCTCTCCCTAATTCTTTTCATGAAGTCAGCATAATATATCAAGACAAACATCTGACCAGATCTCCTAATGTAATTCACCTCCTTCATAGTTGAAAGGATAAAAATAATAATAATTTCTATAGGTAATAAAAATGGTATTTTGTGGGGGCCTGGAGCAGTGGTTCACACCTATAATCCTACCACTTTGGGAGGCCAAGGCTGGCAGATTGACTGAGCTCAGGAGTTCGAGACCACCTTGGGCAACACGGTGAAACCCCGTCTCTACTAAAATACAAAAAATTAGCCAGCAGTGGTGGCAGGTGCCTGTAATCCCAGCTACTCAAGAGGCTGAGGCAGGAGAATTGTTTGAACCTGGGAGGTGGAGGTTGCAGTGAGCAGAGATCAAGCCACTGCACTCCAGCACTGGGTGATAGAGTGAGATTCTGTTTCCAAAAAAATAAATAAATAAAAATAAAATAAAAAATGTTTTGTAGGAGCCAGGTGTGGTTGTTCAAGCCTGTAATCCCAGCAGTTTGGGAGGACAAGGTGGGAGGATCCCTTGATCCCAGGAGGTGGAGGCCAGCCTGGGCAACATGGTAAGACCCTGTCCCTAAAAAAAATTAAGAATCCAGCTGGGTGAGGCCGGGCGCGGTGGCTCACGCCTGTAATACCAGCACTTTGGGAGGCCGAGACAGGCAGATCACAAGGTCAGGAGATTGAGACCATCCTGGCTAACACGGTGAAACCCCGTCTCTACTAAAAGTACAAAAAACTAGCCGGGCGAGGTGGCGGGTGCCTGTAGTCCCAGCTACTTGGGAGGCTGAGGCAGGAGAATGGCGGGAACCCGGGAGGCGGAGCTTGTAGTGAGCCGAGTTCGCGCCACTGCACTCCAGCCTGGGTGACAGAGCAAAGACTCCATCTCAAAAAAAAAAAAAAAAAAAAAGAATCCAGCTGGGTGTGGCGGCACACACCTGTAGTTTCAGCTACTGGGGAGGTTGAGGTGGGAGGATCACTTGAGCCTGGAAGTTGGAGGCTGCAGTGAACCGTGATTGCACCACTGCACTCCAGTTTGGGTGATGGTGGGAGACCCTGTCTCAAAACATAAAAATGCTGGCCAGGCTTGGTGGCTCACGCCTGCAATCCCAGCACTTTGGGAGGCCAAGGCGGGTGGATCACATGAGGTCGGGAGTTTGAGACCAGCCTGACAAACATGGAGTAACCCCATCTCTACTAAAAATACAAAATTAGCCAGGCGTGGTGGTGCATGCCTGTAATCTCAGCTACTCAGGAGGCTGAGGCAGGAGAATCACTTGAACCCGGGAGGTGGAGTTTGCAGTGAGCCGAGATGGCGCCCTTGCACTCCAGCCTGGGCAATAAGAACAAAACTCCATCTCAAAAAAGAAAAAAAATTTAATAAATAAAAGTGAAAACGCTTTGTGGATAGTTGTGAGTGGATCCCTTCTTCCTACTAATGAGAAGCTCTGGTCCTTTTCCCCCGAGTCAGCAACAGGGCAGGGACAGCCACCACCACTGCATCCGCTGGGCCTCATTCTGGCTGTACCAGCTAATGAGTCAATGGGAGAAAGAGAAACAGATATCAGACAGGAACTGAAAACTCCCCATGCACACCGATCCTATGGAAACAGAAGAACACCCAAGAGAATCGCAGGAGCACCAGTCATGGGAGGATGACCCGTTTCCAAGTCAAGACACCAAAAGTAATAACCTTCCCACAGACAAGTAGTTAGCAAATATAATTGCAGAAAACCTCTGATCTGTAAGGAAAGCAACCAAAAAGATGTAAAATATCCTAGAACTAGGCCTGAGGAGTCTGCACAGGACCCGTCTGAGAAGAGCGGTGGATGTGACTGAAGGCACAGTGGGTGACTCTGCGGGAGGAAGCCCTGCGCTTGGACAGGGAAGGCTCAACCCCACGCTTCTCTGCCCAGCCTTTTCCCTCCTCGCCCTCCCTACCACCTTTTCTGTCCCCTCTGTCCCATATGCCCTTCTTGGAGAGGACTGACCCCTGGTCCTCAGGCCCACGCAAGGGCTAACCCCAGCCAGGCCTGCCTCGGGACTTCCCCCTGCTCAGGCTCCAGCCGCTGGACTGCCCTGGTTAAATCTCCACATTTTAGAGACTATTTACCCGCTCCCCACTCCCACCCTACCTTCCCCACACCCCCCTCCTCCACACCCTGCACCTGGTGAGCCGGGCATCTCCCCCACCCTCCCCACACCCCCTCCTCCACACCCTGCACCTGGTGAGCCGGGCATCTCCCCCACCCTCCCCACAGCCCCTCCTCCACACCCTGCACCCAGTGAGCCGGGCATCTCACCCACCCTCCCCACATGCGCCTCGCAGTCAGTGGCTGCCACTCTCCACCCATCCTGCCTCTCGTCCCTCTTCCTGTAAGAATTCAACTGAAAACCTAAAAGGTTCCTTTTCTGCACCAACCCCTTATCACTCACCCCACTGTGGTTCAGCCAAGGTACCTGGGTGCAGAGCGGGGAGAGGCTCTGGCTCCTTCCTCTCCCAGGGGTGTGGCCCTTCATCTGTCCATCTTATATGGTGGACAGAGCGCAACCTGTTCTGCGTTCTGCACCGAGTCCAGACTCGGGGTGTCTCATGTGACACCTGCCCTGCGGCCCTGCCCCTCGCACCCTCCCTCCCTGATGCAGACTTTCCCGAGCAGGGAGCCTCTTACCTGGGACCCAGAGAAGCAGCAGAGCCCAAGGCAGCCACATGGTCCCTTCCCCAGCACAGGCGGCACTTGCAGCGCCAGGTCCCAGCCGGACCCGAGGGGACAGTCACGACTCCAAGGCCCTGACTTCTGCTTTTCTTGGTGCCGCACTGCTTCCTCGTTCAGCTACTTTTGGTTCTATTCCTGGAGCCGGCCAGAAAATGGAGGAAGTTGGGGAGCCCCAGCTAAGCCTCCCCTGGGAACGGCGCGTCCTCCTTAACCCAGGTTGAGGTTGCAGGTTCCTCGGCTATTTCTAGTGATGAGACCTCTCCCTGTAGTGATTCCCTAGCTTGCAGGACTGCTCCCCGACTCTCACCTCCCCGGGTCTCCTTCTAGTGGAAGGCTCAATAACTCCTCCCTCCTTTCCTTGTAGTCAAGATGGGCAACCCTGGGGGAGGGGCCCGCTGAGCCGGCTCCTCTCACCCTCGGTGGTGCCCACGAGGAGGCTGCCCGGGGGAACTCCCCTTTCCTGAGTCCCTTCCCTGAGTCCCTTGGGGGTCCAGGCCTGGGCTTCGGGGCTTAGGGAAGGGGAGTTGTCATCGTGACCCCAGAGTCCCTGAATGGTTCCTAGTCTTGGAAATATATTCAACTTGACACGGAGGTCCTCCAGCCATGCCTTCCTTTCTATATAGCCCCACTGGAGCCAGCTCGGTGCTGGGCACAGAGCAGGGACTCAGTGAGCCTGTAAGGACCCCTCTCTTTCCTGATCCACACGGAGTTCAGACTCAAAGCACACACACTCACACACTCACATACACACTCACACAAACACACACATTCACACATACACTCACACCCACACACATTCACAAACTCACATACACACACAAACACACACACACATATTCACACACACACACAAACACATTCACAAACTCACACACACACATTCATACACTCACACACACGCTCATATATACACACTCACACACACACAGGCCCTCTCACCCACACACATTCACAAACTCACATTCACACACACACAAACACACATTCACACACACTGATACACACATTCACACACACTGAAACACACATTCACACAACGCATTTACACACATATACAACTGAAATACACTCACATATACATTCACACACAAACTCTCACACACACACTGACACATTCACACACAGTCACATACACTCGCAAACTCACACACACAGTCTCACACACGTGCCTTGAGTAGGTGCCCCAGCTTGCACAGAATGACCAGGTGGGCACAGGAAATGCCACTCCTAATGTGTAATGCGTCACCTGGGAGCTTGCCGTCCCCAAGCTCAGAGCGTCCACCCACACGGAGCCCTGTGCCAGCTATGGGATCCCAAGAATGCCTTTCTTGCTCCTTTTGGAATTTTTCACTATCCTCTTCCTTCCGGCCCCAGGAGCACCTTGCCCAGGAAGGTGTCAGGAGGCCAAGGACATCTGTGGGCTCTGCTGCTGGAAGATTCAAGGATAGAGCCTGGGGGACATTGTGGAAATTTCCATGATGATGCAGTCATAGATTAACTAAAGCTCATTAAGATCCAAGACACTTTGGGGCCGGCCACGGTGGCTCACTCCTGTAATCCCAGCACTTTGGGAGGCTGAGGCGGGCAGATCATGAGGTCAGGAGTTCGAGACCAGCCTGGCCAACGTGGCGAAACCCTGTCTCTACTAAAAATACAAAAATGTGGTGGGCACCTGCAATCCCAGCTACTCGGGAGGCTGAGACAGAAGAATTGCTTGAACGCAGCAGGCAAAGGTTGCAGTGAGCCGAGATCGTGCCATTGCCCTCCAGCCTGGGCAACAAGAGCAAGACTCCATCTCAAAAAAAAAAAAAAAGATTCAAGACCCTTTGGATCATGACACTGTTGAGCTGAACATAAAAATGCAGGAGATGCGTCATATTCGGTGGTTTTTGTGGCCTGATCATTGCAAAGTTTCTCAAAAATTATTTTTTGATTCAACCACGACCAAAAAGGAGCTGCTGCAGTCTTAAACATCCAGGCCAGACAGAGAAGCAGAAGGCTAAGTTCTGGTGTGGCTTGTCCACTTACCACTGAATGACCTTGAGCAAAGCCTGTGGCTTCTGTAAAACGTCAATAATGACGGCTTCTCTGTGGGAATAAATATTATAATGATTATACAAATACTGAAATGTCGGTGTTCGTTAACATCCTCAGGTCAGTTTTTCTGAGGGAATACATCTCTACTTTTGGTGAAAGGTAATAGGAAAATTGGATTCAACAGGAAGTGTGCTTCACAGATAATCGATGAGATGCAATTCTCCTTAGGCACATAGAGAAACACCTGACTTACTGCAAAGGAAAGGGATCGGGGGATCCCTTAGACCCTGCCACGCCCATCCTGCTCACCCTACCCTGTCCACAAACCGAAAGGAAGAAACAAAATGGTGCAAAATAACCACAAAACATGAGAGAATTCAGGAAGTTGCACATTCTGGCTATGTCCTGATAGCTGTCAGGTAACATGACTCAGGGGGAGGATGAGCTGAGGCCACAGGGCTGGGGCCCATTTCCCAGGGCTGGGGGTGGGGGGTGGTCCCACAGCAGCCACAAAACTTCTGATCAGCTCTGGAGTCTCTTCCTGGTGTGGACACACATGCCCAGAGGCCAGTGAGGGGTGCTGGTGGCGATGTGGGGTTGGGAGCTTTCTGGGAAGACCTGCAGCAGCAGCATTGAGCCTTGTGAACCACAGGGTCCTCAGAAAAGATTTGCGGAGTGGATGGGCTTTGGCACTTCCCAGCAGAACTTCCCTTTTGAAAGCAGCCCAGTCTCAGAGCCACCCTCCTGCCGGGGCAGCCTGGCTGTTTCCCATCCACTCTGTTCCTTCCTCCCCTGAGCTTGAAGCTGGGAGGGCCTCAGCCCCATGGGTGCCACTCAAGGGCGGCCCAGAGGCTGGGCACCCAGAGCTGAGAAGCGGGATCGGGGTGGCGTGACTGTGGCCCCCCACTGGGACGAACAGCTTGACAGCTGCTGAGCACAGGATGGAAAGGGGGGGCAGGCTGACCTCTCGGGGGAACCTGCTGCCGCTTGGTGCTCTTGCTGTGTGTACTTTGAGTTGTGTACTCAGGGTCTGAATGAGATTTGCAGGGGGAGGGGCATTAGGGAAGGACAGAGACTGGGGACTAGGAAGATCTCGCTTCCTTTCTTTCCCCAGGAGCCTGGGTGAGACCAACTGCAAGAACCTGATGCTACCTGGGGACAGCCCACGCCCTGCCCTCCTGCCCATCTCTGGGGAAGCTTCCCCACCCCTCCTGCAGCCCCCAGAGGCTCAGGCAGCTTCAGCAACTCATGCCCCGGCACGTCCCACAGTCCCCAGGCCATACATAGTCCACACCAGCTGGTCACAATGACTGGTTACCTGCTCTCCTGGTTGGTCCTGGGTGTATTGTGGTCAAGATGAAGAGGAAGAGGAAGCCGTAGACAGATGTGTGGTGATCATAGTCAGAGGCCTGGGAGCCTCAGCGTCCTACAAGGTTTCCTGTCCATGATGCCAGTGCTCCATGCAGGCCCCAAACCCAAGCATGCCTGTAGTCCGGCTACTCAGGAGGCTGAGGCAGGAGAATCGCTTGCACCTGGAAGGCGGAGGTTGCAGTGAGCCGAGATCGCGCCACTGTACTCCAGCCTGGGGTGACAGAGTGAGACTCCGTCTCAAAAAAAAAAAAGAACACTGGCTCCACCTTGGCTCTGTCCCCACCCCCCAACCATCCCTGGTTGTCTGTCCCATAACTGGTTGGCCCCAAGGGGACACATTGTGACCCTACAAACTTACGGTGGCAGGGAGGGGAGTGAGCAGAGACTGGACAGAGTGGAGCTGGGGTGGGCTAGATGGTGAAACTTAGCCCTGGAACAGGCAGGTTGTGGGGAGGTGCTTGAGGGGGGTCCCACAGTCCTGCTCCTAACTCCCAAAGTGGCTGGAGCCAGGGAATGCCAATCAGGCAGTGGGACCCAGCAGCCAGGAAGGGGTGCAGTCTGCAGCCCCCTAAAGAAACTGCTCTCCTTGGAACCCTGGTGAAGTCTGAACTGGCTAGTCACAAGCAGCCCCTGTCGCCATCTGATGGTGGCTGCTAGAGCTGCCCGCTTTCTTGGACAGGCAAATCAGTTCTTATCTCTGCAGGTCTGGAAGTGGAGAGGCGTCTGTATGCGGATCCTTCCAGACTCCCCAGCCAGTAGACCAGGAACAGGGGAAGGCTCCAGCCCCTTTGGAGGAGAATCTGAAGGCTCCAGAGGGTGAAGCCCTCCAAGGGAGAGGAGGAGTGGATGAAAAGAGAGGGAGAGGCAGAAGTCACAGGGGAGGCCTGGGCACAGTGGCTCAAGCCTGTAATCCCAACACCTTGGGAGACGGAGGCGTGAGATCACTTAAGCCTAGGAGGTGGAAGCTGCAGACAGCTATGATCGTGCCACTGCACTCCAGCCTGGGAGACAGAGAGAAACCCTGTCTCTAAAAAAATAATGAAAATGTTTTAAAAAGATGTCACAGAGGAGGACATGGCACAGTGCCCAGCCTTCAGACCAGGCTACCCAGGAGGGTCCACGGGTGCCGTGGGTTGGCCTCTGTGGTCTCTTGGGCTCCTGGTTGGCAGTCGAGGAGACCCAGGGGACTCTCAATGCCCAAGAAGGTCTGTAGCCCTGAGGCCAAACTGGGACTGTCCAGCTGCCCCAGTAGCGTAAGCAGGCTGCAGCACTGTGGCTCCACTGCCTGCCTCCCATGGACTGTTCCAGGAGAGGGGAGGGGCTAGGCTGCAGGCGGGGAGTTGCCTCTAGGATGGAGAGGACAAAGGCAGGAACCTGGGTTTCACGCCTCCCTCCCCTCCCCTGAGTAAGGTTACATGCTTTACCTTAAGGCTCTAGGGTCAAGGGACACCGCCCCAGGGCTCCCAGCTGGCAGTGACCGCTTTGTGAACATGTGTTTTGGCCATAGGTGCAGGAACCCAGGGTTGTGACTTTAAATACTGCTGAGGGCCCGAGCGTGGTGACTCACACCTGTAATCCTAGCACTTTGGGAGGCTGAGGCAGGTGGATCACTTGAGGTCAGGAGTTCGAAACCAGCCTGGACAACATGGTGAAACCCTGTCTTTATTAAAAACTCCAAAAAATTATCCAGGTGTGTTGGGGAGCGCCTGTAATCCCAGGTACTTGGGAGGCTGAGGCAGGAGAATTGCTTGAAACCAGGAGGCGGAGGTTGCAGAGAGCCTAGATCATGCCACTGCACTCTAGCCTGGGAGCAAGACTCCATCTCAAAAAATAAAAAATAAATAAACACTGCTGAGATATCTAGCTTCTAGAGAATAGGAGAGTCAACTTTTATCGTGGGCGGTTTTGGGGGTGTATTAGTCAGGGTTCTCTAGAGGGACAGGACTAACATAGATGTAGATATAAAGTGGGAGTTTTTTAAGGAGTATGGACTCACACAATCACAAGGTGAGGCCCCACAACAGGCCATCTGCAAGCACAGGAGCCAGGAAGCCAGTCTGAGTTCCAAAACCTCAAAAGCAGGGAAGCTGACACTGTCGCCTTCAGTCTGTGGCCAAAGGCCCAACACCCCTGGCAAACCACTGGTGTAGGTCAAAGAGACCAAAAGCTGAAGAACTTGGAGTCCAATGTTTGAGGGCAGGAAGCATCCAGCACGGGAGAAAGATGGAGGCTGGAAGACTCAGCCGGTCTGCTCTTTTCATACCTGCTTTTATGGTGCTCACCCAGATTGAGGGTGGGTCTGCCTCTCCCAGTCCACTGACCCAAATGTTCATCTCCTTTGGCAACACCCTCATAGACATACTCAGGAACAATACTTCGCACCCTTCCATCCAATCAAGTTGACACTCAGTATCAACCATCACAGGAGGTCAGAGTGTATATGTTGGGGTGGGGACTCAGAGTGTAGCAAAAACAGCAGCGACCTGGAGAGAGCTCTGTGGGGTGAAGCAGAGAGAGACATAACTCCAATGCAGCTTCCCGGTCCCGCTGACCACATTTGCTTACACAGATTCTGGTGGAAGTCTCAAGCCTAGGTGCACATGAAAATTCTTTGGGGACCTTCGGGGGCGGGCATGGTGGCCCACACCTGCAATCCCAGCCAGTCAGGAGGCTGAGGTAGGATGATGGCTTGAGCCCAGGAGTCCTAGACCGGTCGGGCAACATATGGAGACCCTGTCTCTAAAGCAGAGTCATAAAAACATCCATGCCTGAGTCCATGAGTGGAGCCCTGGCAGAGACTCCACACCCGGAGGAAGAGGGAGGGTGGGAGGGCACTGCAGTGGGAGGAAAGAGGTTTCAGACACCAGACAGTGCATAGGAGGGGGTGGAGGAAGTGCAGAAGTCGGCTGGCCATTCCAACTCAGGGAGATATTCTCCAATCCCAGGACTACCTAAGCTCGCCACAGACAAGGAGGGGGTCTCTTCAGGGAGGACTCAGCATGACAAGTCCCAGGCTCCTGCTGAATCCTGCCCATAAAGTTGGTTCTGAAAGTGAATAAATGGATGGATGGATGGATGGATGCCGAGAGTGATGAGGAGCATGAATTCTGGGTTTCACTGCCTGGTTTGAATCCCAGCCTTGCCTCTGATAAGCTGTGTGACCTTGGCTGAGTTACTAATCTCTCTGAGCCTCAGCTTCTCCACCTGCAAAATGGGAAAAAAATCACACCACTCCACAGTGTCCACACTCCATAAATGTTGGGATTGTTGTTATCTGCAGTCTTTATTATATCACCACCACCCTCCATGCTCACGGGGAATGCATGGTGCTGCGGCCTGTGCCTCTTCTTCCCTATCCAGAAGGAGCACAAGAGCCTCCTTGGCCTCACCCCGTCCATCACACAGCCTCCTTTCCCTCTTCTTTTTCCATGCCCTGAGTGTCCCTGGCTCCCTGTCCCACCTGCCCCTTGTAATCCTGAGAGAGTCACATCTTTCAAAGGCCCACCCCTCACCTCCCCACCAGACCTTGTTCAGGGACCCCTACCTCACCCCTACATGACGTCACACTTGGATGGGCCGCCCCAAACCAGGGGACCAGGATGCATCCCCCAAGGTCTGCTGCTCCAACTGAGATCTAAGCACCACCATGCCCGCTGATGCCGCCAGGTGGCGCTCGGTGCCCAGGCACTGTCAATTTGTTCACCAAACATTAATGGCTGTCCCCATTGAGCCAGGCACTGGGTCTAAAGATGGGGACATGAAGCTAAAAATACCGCAATATCTCCTTTTCAGGAGCTCATGGTTTCGTGGAAAACATGTAAACAAAGACGGGAAAACAAAGGATTGCCTTAAAGGGTGAGAGGCAGAAATCCCAGGGGCCTAGGTAGGAAGGCCCCCTTCTATCAGACGCAGGGAAATGGCAGGAGACAAGTGGCCCAGGGGTCCTGGACACCAGCCCCGTGCCTCCTTCTCAGCCCACTTGCTCACTCTCCCCCTTGAGGAATTCTGGAAGGAGGGTGAACAGAACCCTTGAAAAATACAGAAAAACATCCAGCCTGTCCTCAAATGGGTCCTCAGTCGTGGGGGAAGCTGGGGAACCACAGCCTTAGATCTCTTGACTCTTCCCTCTCCTACCCCAACCCCGCACCACAGTCCCTCCACAAGGTCCCACCTCCACCACTGAAAAAGTGAGAAGGTGATGGCTTGAAAGGCCTCCCGGTCACTCAATCACCCAGCTCCTTCTCCCGACACCCCTAGGCAGTGGTGGAGGCAGCATTAACCCATCTCAGCCTCCCCTACAGTAGTGGGGCCCAAGTTTGGCTGATGTAACAAACACCTGGGGTACTGGCTGAGAATGCAGATTCTAGGGCCTGCCTCGGACCAGCTGGATCAGGAATCTCTCTGGTGGGGACTGGGAATCTGTCATTTAACAAACGCCGCCAGATGATTTCTAGAATCAGACAAGTTTAGGAACTGGAGTGCATAGGGGTTATGAGAATACCGGCACTTCACTGGTGCCCAGGAGAGCACCCTCTTAATCTTTCTATGACCAAAGGAGAGAGTCCCCCACCTCAACCCAGGCCATCTCCCTGGCCTACTTTCTTTTTTCTTTTTTTTTTTTTTTTTTTTTTGAGACAGAGTCTCAATATGTCACCCAGGTTGGAGTGCAGTGACATAGTTTCTGCCCACTGCAACCTCCACCTTCTGTGTTCAAGCAATTCTCCTGCCTCAGCCTCCCAAGTAGCTGGGATTACAGGTGAGCGCCACCACACCCGGCTCATTTTTGTATTTTTAGTAGAGACAGGGTTTCACCATGTTGGCCAGGCTGGTCTTGAACTCCTGGCCTCAAACAATCCCCCTGCCTTGGCCTTCCAAAGTGCTGGGATTATAGGTGTGAGCCATCACGCCTGGCCAACCAGCCTCACTTTCAGAGCCGGCACACAACTGTCTCCAGGTGACCAAAGTCCCCATCAGTGAACTCTCATCCCCAACATAGGGACATGAACACAGACGCAGGGATGGGGGTGTCTTTGCCCTTGTAGACCTCAGAGCAGGTCAGCATCTATGGACACTGTCAAGTAGCTGAGGAATTGGCACACACAGTGAGAGGTTCCCCTCAGAGACCCAGCACACCGGGCTGCAGTGAGTTGGGGAGATAGAAGCCTCAGATTTGAGGAGGTGAAAGAATTGTGTGCCACACAGACTGGGATACTAGGAGAGAGATCAGTGTGGGAATCAATGTTAATTAGAATGATGGCATGAAGCAGCCTTTGATAAATATGGATGAAAACCTGATGAACGAATGAATTAATGAGCCAAATGCTATTCCCATGTCTGTTGCTGTCTGCCCCGTGGGACAAGGCGTGTTTTATAATGATGAGCTACACGCGGAGAAACAGCACACCAATCTACTCCACGGATGTAAATCTAATTCCACCTTCGAAGAATCATTTAGCAAGGCTGGGTGGAGGGTAGGCGCTCCAGGCCACATACATGCAATGAACACACACTCCCCACCCCAGCCTCCTTGAAAACCCTCCCAAGGAGAGAATGAGTTGAAAATCCAGGCAGGGTAAAAGTTGGCCCATCTTTCTTAGGGGGAGAGATGAGGAAGGGGAGTGTGGCTGAGAGTTGCTCACTCTGGTCTTTGTGTGGGCTAGGGCAGGGACATCGCAGGCCACTGCAGCTGCTGATGGAGGGCCACTGCTACCTCTGGCCCTTTTTCTTTCTTTCAGATGAACTTTTTTTAATTACGTAATTTATTTTTATGGAAAAGAGAGAAAGGAAAGAGAGACAGAAAAAGCAAAACAAGACAAAAAATCTTCTTGTCCTTCATCTGCTTGGTACCTGTGGATTCCCACCCCCACACCCAGCGCCCTTCCCCCCCCCCCCCCCCCCCACCCCCCATCCGCGGCCAACCCCACCAATGGTCCACTTTAACATGCTATGGTGCCTTTTGTCTCTTTCCAGATTTCCTATGCAAATACAGCCAATTGTGAATACACAGGGGGAGGGGGACTACTAAAACCTCCCCTGTGAAGTCTGGAATTGGATTCTTCTGAAAATTCTGCTTTGCATGGCAGGGTGGCATGCAGATGGGGGTTGGGGCCAACAGTGCCCTGCCCCAGCCCTCTCACGGCCCTCCTGGCTCTGATGACCGCCCCCAAATGGGCCTGGTGAAGGGACAGGGCGGGATCCTCCCCAGCTGGGACCGACTCCTTTTGTCTTTCCCATGCCCCACCCTGTGTGTGTGTGTGTGTGTGTGTGTGTGTAAGGGGTGGACCCTGTGGGCCAGGATGCCCTCTGACCTTCAGTCCTGACAGCCCCTGGGCTCACACGGTAGCCTCAGCCCAGCCTCTCCTGGCGAAACTCAGGCTGCCCATGGACACCCAGTGCCTGAATCTCTTTCTGATGCCCCAGCTGGCCTGACTGCTAGTGACGGGCTTGTCCCCAGCATTCCCTGTCCCAGCACCCACATCAGGGTGGGGGGCACCCTATGGTGAGAAAGCCTGGCAGGTCACATGCTGCCGAAATACTGTCAGGTCAAGGGTCACAGTCCCTAGGCCGGCCTGAAGCAGCTGGCAGCGGTGGGGAGAAGGGGAGGCCAGCACCAGCGTCCTGGCTGCAGGGACCTCGGGCTCCCGGCCCCCAGGCCGTGTGGCTGCCTCAAATGCCCACCGTAAAACCCTCGGGGAGTGGGTCTCTACCCGGAGAGTTTGCCCCCAGGGGACATTTAGCCGTGTTCAGAGACGTTTGTGTTTGTACGGTTAGGGGGCTGACTGTGCTCCTGGCATCCAGTGGAGGGTGTCAGGGATAATATCCTGCAGTGCCCAGGCCAGCTCCACTACACAGCGATCCGGCCCCAAATGTCGCTGGTGGAGCCGAGGAACCCCGGTCTAGAGCCAGACATAAGGCAGCGGCAGGGCTCCCCGTGCCCTCGGCCCCACTACGTCCACCTGTGGAAATTCCACGACCCGGCGGGCCTCCGGGAGGGGATTCTTCCCTTGGGAAAAGGGGCCTGCTTCCCTGGCCTAACCCACCCCACCCCCGTCTCTGCGCTGGCCTGCGAGACACATGGATGAATGCGGCCCCCGCAATCCCCGGCGGCTGCGAGGCCCGGCTCTGAGGGCGGGGAGGGGCGGAGCGCGGCGGCCCGGCCCCAGGCTACAGCAGGCGCTGGGACAGCTGGCTCCGGCCGCCGCCCGGCGGCGAAGATCGGGTTGCAGGGGCCGGGGCGGGGCTTGAGGTGGGGCACGAGAGGCGTCCTCGGGTTGGCTGGAGCTGGGGTGCTGGGCCCTCGCGGGAGAGGCACGTGGGCGCGCCTGCTGCTCGGGCCCACCCCCACCTCCCCCGACCCAGGTGCGTGCGGAGGAGTGAGCTGTCTGCGGCTGGGGTTCCGGGGCCCCGAGCCCTCTCACAACCCGGTCAGATTATGACGCTGGGTTAAGGACTGAGCGTAAAACCTTCCCTGGGCCCGGGCCTCCATGGCCCTCTCATGCCGTCGGTGGAGTTGGGGATGAGGCAAGCCACTGTCGCCTTTGGGTGAATCAGAAGGAGCCACTTTCAGGCCCCTGGCTTGGAGGAGTCTGCGGGGGTGAGAGGTGGGGGGATGGGGCGGACAACCGGCTGGGACAGGCCCCACTCACCCCCGACGGGACCCAGCTTCTCTGTCCAAAGCACAGCCAGGCGGTGACCCTGTGTCCGCCGGGTTCTGCTCCAGACTTTGAGTCGGAACCCCTAGGGGTGTATCTGTGGCACAGCCCTGGGGCTTTAGGTCCCCTCTCCACTGCTGGGGACACCAACTCCAGGGCTTAGACAGAGCTGGAGACATCAGGGTGCATTTTACAGATGAGGAAACCCTTGTGGGGGTGGGGAGGGGATCAAGGGAGCTGTTGAAGGCCACAGAGCTAGCTGGAGCCAGGACCTGTCTGAGATGCCCTACCCGCCACGAAGGTGCCGCTTGAGGAGGGGATGCCCGGGGAAGCTTGCTGAAGGCACCTGCCTGCTTAATCCCAAAACGCATTTGCTGGGACTCACATGGCCACTCCCACTTGAACCCTAAGGCCTGACCTGGCAAAGGAGGGCAGGGACCAGATCGCTCTCATCTCCACTGCCTCCCGTCCACCCAGTAGACAGTGGACTTTGCTGTCAGAAAGCAGTTCTGTCCCACCTCTTCAGCCTAGCTTCCTAGACTTCCTGTGCACCTGGTGACCCTCCTAACGCCTCTGAGAGCCCTTCTCCCCTGCCAGTCAGGGCGCGCGCACTGCCAAGGGTCTCTCTCCTTAGCATCCTCTTCCAATCGCGGCAACCTGCCAAGCCACCCACTCTGGGGACCCAGGGCATGAGGCAGCGCAGAGGGAAGGGAGGATGTGGCACCAGGAGGTGCCAAACTGAAATCTGGCTGGAAGACTTGCTTGTCTGGGCAGGAAACACTGGGCAGATGGTGCCTGGATGCTCTGCCTTGGCTGTGACTTTCATGGGGGTTACCTGGAGGGGACAGAACGCCAAACACAAACTCAGGAGGCTGGTACCCCCATTTTTCAGATGAGAAGACTGAGGAAGGACTAAGGGAGCTGCTGAAGGTCACACAACTACTAACAGCCAGGATCTGAACCCACAGCCTCTGATTCCAAAGTCATATTTTCTCTGTGCTGCAGAATTGCCTCCTGCTACAGGGGCATGGGTCCCTGCTCCCCACCTCCTTCTCTGAGGGTACTGATGTCTCCCTTTCAATCCCCCGCACCCCAGAGGGACGCGCCACTCCAGCCTCTGCCCATCAGCAACCTTTTCTCAAGGAGGATGAGGTCAGAGCCGCACCCCGAGCCCAAGGAGGATGAGGTCAGAGCACTCCCGGTCTGGTGCAGGTGCTAAATAATTCATGCAGCTGCTGTGAACAGGGGTTGCAGCTTCCTGGAGGGCCCAGAGTGGAGACAGCAGACAGGAAACACATTCTGGTCCCTGGCACCTGTGCCTGACCTTGGCGCGTCCTCTGGGGCTAGTGAAAATGTTGGCCTTGGCGAGAATGGCTTGGAGGGCCGACAGACCCTTCCGAGCAGCACCCCCACGGGACAGGCACTTAGCCTCCGTTGCTTGCTCTCTTCTATGAGCTGTGAGGGGCTGACGAACAAGTGCAGGGCCATGAGTAAACTGGAAAGTCAGGCATGGCACTCGGCAGGTCTTCATGGCCCGGGGGATTTATCAGCCATCCCTGGTTCTGGTGTGCCTTTCTGTGCACTGAGAATTTCACCCAATAGGTGTCCTGGCTGCCTCTTCCAGCCATGCCAGGCAGCAACAGGGATACTATTGGGGTTGCCCCCCTCCCCACTCACATCTTGTGTAGGTGTCAGAGTTCTCTGGCCTTGACTGGTTGAGAGCTCAGTGGTTTTTGGAGGCCTGGTTTTCCCCAATAGAGAAAAAGGTTAGTTGGAATCAAACAGCCTTTGTTGGTATAAAAAGCAAGAGGACTAGCAGGGAAATACACATGAAAAAAATCCCAGAGGCAGGGTGGGGGGTGGGGGAGCAGGCACCTGGAATCCCAGCTACACGGAAGGCTGAAATGGAGAATTGCTTGAGGTCAGGAATTTGAGACCAGCCTGGGCAACGTAGCAAGACCCTGTCTCTAAAAATAAAATAATAATAATTTTTAAAAACTAGTCACTCCCAGAAGAATTTATGAACACACAGGAATTCAGTGGCAGTAAGCCCTCACCCACGGAGAGTAAGGTCATTTAATTCTGAGCAGTTATGAAGTCCAAAGTCCTCGGTTTGACAGTGGTGGGTGTGAGATTTCCCACGGTGTTGGCTGGATGATGGTGAACCTGCGATAGGCTCTGCCTCTTCTAGTTTTCTTCCATTCAGTGCTTGTTTGTGATGCCACTCGACCACCTCAAAGAAGCCACCTCTCTCCTCCTAAGAACTCATCTAACTTCCCCACTTGGCCCGGGCAGGAGTAAGCAGGGCCGGTGGGTACTCCTGAATACAGGCAGGCCTGCATCTTTTAGGAGCCCATCCCACCCTGAGCCTCACGCGCTGAGCCCCCAGAGGACTCAGGCTATACACAAAGCCGCGTCCACTGGAGACTGCAGCCTCTGGGCAACAGGCACTGCCAGGGACTCCTTTGAAATTATCACATAGGAAAGCAACACAGTACCTCGATTCACTAAGGGATCTTGGGGCTGCTAAGCTAGACCAAGCGCAGCGTGAAGTCCACAGAGCTCCCTGCTTCCCTTCCACTGGAGGGAAACAACACTCTGTTCGTGGACTTCAGCAAGCAACAAAGACAGGCCAGGGGCCACAGTCAGGGCTGCAGTCCTACTCTGCAGGGATTGCTCACCCAATTTAGCTCTGGAAAAGTAAGCCAGTGACAAAGGCACAGGCTGCTGGGGATGGGAGTAGCACCGGAGGGCTGTGGGACTGACTACAGGGCACCCCCCCCAGAGAGCTGCTCTGGTCGTCACCCTCCACCCTGGCACCCAGAGGTGCTGCTGGGCTGGGGACTGAGCTCTAGGGCCCACCTTGGATAAGGGCAGGAAAAACCCCAGGAAGACAATGCTATAGAGAGCTCATTTCCACAAGCCTGGAGCTGTGCCCATCTCCGTCCTTGGTGCCAGCACCATGGAGGTCCTGAGAAGGCACCCTCTTCACTGGGTGACCGTCAGGATCCTCTGGAGCATGTCTGAGGGCTCAGAACACAAGAGGCTCCTCCAGTGATGAACCAGCACCAGCACATCCAGGTGCTGCTCAAGATGAGGTAGAAACTCAACACATCTGCCCATCAGGAAATAGCAGTCTTTAGTCCTGGATCCCACTTACCTGAGGATCCCACTTACCCACTTACATATCTGCCCATCAGAAAATAGCATAATCTTTAGTCCTGGATCTCATGGGCCTCCCACGTCCCACAAGTCCCAGTCACGAGAGAGGCCTAGACTCCAGTTCATCGGGTCCACTGTTCCCTGAGAATGCAGTCTGAACCCCAACCCCACGTGTCCTAAGAGTACTTCCAGGCCCTGACCAGAGATGTTGGAATAGCCACAGCAGGCATTCTGGGAATCCAACTACATTCCCAGAACCTGTGAGATCCAGGTAATCAAGGTCATGGACACCTGTTCCTGCCACAGGAGCCACCTTGAACCCCAGATGCCAGGGTGGCCTGCCATTCCCAGCTCCTTAGTGAGCTGTCCATGGGGTACTGCTGGATAAAGAGAGCCCTCATCCCAGCATGCTCATCCTCGTCCCAGATGGTGAGGGGCACTGGGGGCAGAGCTCAGGCAGGGCTGGCCCTGGCTTGCTGGTGGGACCTGCTTCGTGGAAGATGGGGACAGCTCAGTGGCTGGCCCTGGCTTGCTGGTGGGACCTGCTTTGTGGAAGATGGGGACGGCTCAGGGGCTCTCAAGTGAAACACCCCAGGGGTTCAGATCAGGGACCCATAGGCCGTGGAGAGAAGCAGTGTGCCCAAGCCTCGGGCTGAGCTCTGCCCCCATCTCAGTGGCCTTCCACAGTCCAGGTGGTGGTAGGAGGCCCTGGTGAGAAGGGCAAGGGCCAACTGCTGCCCTGGCTTGGCCTCAAAGACTCATGGAGGAGATCCATCTAGGCAGAGGGCGGGACAAGCCAGTGCCAGACACCAAGATGGCAGGGCCAGGAAGGTCCAGAGTCAAGACGGTGCACTGAGGCCTGCTGTTCACAGAGGGGAGGATGGCAATCTGAAGAACCACAGCCTGGGGACATAGGGGCTATGATTTGGTGAGGGGTGGGGGGTGTCAAGAGGGGAGTTGGAGGCAGCCTGGGGGCCTGCGGACAGCTCCTTGCAGCTGCAGCCACCTGGGAACCAGGAAGATGGGCTGGGCAGGAAAGGGAGGTGGCCCTAGGTGCTCCAGTCACACACTCAGGGCTTCATGAGGGCCCACTCGGTCCACTGCTTCAGGTCGGTGGCCTCCGGCCCCTCCCAGCTTCAATGACAAGGACAGGAAAGGTGCTGGGCCCAGCCCAGCCTGGGTACAGAGGAATGAGGATCAGGATGCCGTGCGGTTCCGGGAAGAGGGCTTCTACCATCTCGTTTTACTTTGCGGGGACTGAGCCTAAAGTGACCAGAAAGAACAAGAGTCAAAGGGGACTCTACCACGCAGGGCCCAAGCACTAGTTTTTACTTAAAAATAGTGTTTCAGTCCCCAGGAGGCTGATGCAATCTGAGCACAGAAGGAGAAGTTTGGGAGAAGTTTATTTTTTTTTCCAGCAACCTTTCTCTCCCTTTCAAGTTTTTTTTTTTCTTTCTCCCCAGCAACTTTTCTGTCCCTTTCAACAAAAACAGTTTTTCCCCTACAACCGGTATCAGAAAATAGCTTCTGACTAGCTGGGGAGAAACGTTCCCAAGCCTGGGAAGAGCAGGCTCCCCGGGGCAGGCCTGGCAGCCCCCGGCAAAGCCTCGAGCAGCGTCCAAAGGTCAGGACCCTGCTGTCTCATCCTCACAGCTGGAAGTGCCACCCACTGGACTGGCTTACCCAGGTGGGCCACGGAGAAAGGCTGCTGGACGTCAGAGTCTGAGGAAAACCTGGTTGGGGTTGGCCTGACCTCTCTGGGTCAGTTCGCTTACCTGTAAAAGGGGGCGGTGTAACCACTCTGAGGCCCTGTCTCACCCCAAAATGGTACAGTTCTGGGATTTTGAGTTGGGAAAAGGGAGAGCATACTAGTCCTGCCCACCTTCCAGGGCAGCCTTGGGGATTAAAATGAGCTGATGGGCCGGGTGAAGTGGCTCGTGCCTGTAACCCTAGCACTTCGGGAGGCTGAGGTGGGCAGGTCACTTGAGGCCAGGAATTCAAGACCAGCCTGGGCAACATGGTGAAACCCTGTCTCTACTAAAAATACAAAAAGTTAGCCAGGTGTGGTGGCACATGTCTGTCATCCCAACTACTCAAGAGGCTGAGGCAGGAGAATCACTTGAACCTGGGAGGTGGAGGTTGCAGTGAGCCGAGATTGCGCCACTGCACTCCAGCCTGGGAAACAGACCAAGGCTCTGTCTCAAAAAAAAAAAAAAAAATTAAAATAAATAAATAAATTAAATTTAAAAAAAAATGAGCTGCTGAGGAAAGGCTTTTTCTTAGTATAAAGTACTGAGCAAACTGACTTTCTTTTTTTGAGACAGAGTCTCGCTCTGTTGCCCAGGCAGGAGTGCAATGGTGCAATCACAGCTCACTACAACCTCGACCTCCTGGGCTTAGGAGATCCTCCCACCTCAGCCCCATGAGTAGCTGGGACTAATGCCTGGCTAATTAAAACACTTTTTTTCTTTTTTTTTTTTTTGGTAGAAACAGGGTCTCACTATGTTACCCAGGCTAATCTGGAACTCCTGGGCTCAAGTGATCCTCCCACCTTGGCCTCCCAAAGTGCTGGAATTACAGGCTTGAGCCATCGCGCCCTGCACAAATGGACATTTTAATGACCGCTCAGGAACGAACCCAACCAGGACCTGGCCCAACCCTTTGCACTTTTGTCAACCCATTTGTAAACAATTCCTGACCCTCTCTAGGCCATTCCTTTGCACGTATCGCACGGTGTGATCTCAAAGCATGGAGCAGAATGAGTCTCCACTTTGTCCGCTATGGGATCTTCACCGTTATTCATCTCAGGAGAAGCTGAAATTAGTTCATCTTCCCTTATACACAGAGCCACCTGCTCAAGGCCCACCTTCCTAGTCCTGTCCCTGCAGCCACTGAAGGGGGGTTCCCAGAGGAAAGCTGCCTGACCTCAGACAAGCCCGGGTGTAGGACTGCATCCTAGGCACGCACTGAGCCTGGGTGTTCATTCTGATTGCACACAATACAGACAGAGGACCTGCTAAAGAACCCCTCACTGGGGAGAGGCATCAGCTACTTAATTGCACGGGAAAAATCTGCAGCAGCTTTAAATATGAGCTGGATTTGGAGGGAAGAAAGAGAAGTCACCCACAGGCCATGGAGGAGGAGAGGTTCAGAAACCAGGAGCCCAGCTCAGAAACCACAATCCCAAAGCGAGAGTAAATAAAGCAGAAATGTATTTATTAGGCACCCTTGTTCCTCACAGAGGAGCAAGATCCAGGCCTGAGCGCCTGAGAAGTCTCTTGAGGTTGCAGGAATCTCCAGAGAAACATAGGCGCTGCCCGGCCACCACCCCGAGAACACTTTGGCTGGAGTGTGACCGCGGAGGTGACCCTGGCAGGAGGCCGGGGTTGGCTCCTCGACTCCACAAACACTGAGGAGTGGGCAAGGACACCCAGGACACCCACCAAAACATTGGCAGAGAGGGAGGCCCTTCTAGCTCTAGGGCACATGTTGCTGAGCCTGCCAGTGGGAGGAGGAGCCTGGAGAGTCCCTTGCCTGGGGCCAGGTCCTCAGGGCCCTCCCCAAATCCGCCCGCCTCTCCTGGCCACTGCTGACTCAGTCCCACACATAGGGGTTTCTAAAGACCTGAGAGTTCTTGCCGTCTTTCAGCGGTGTGGCCGCCTGGTGGCTCTGGGCCGAGTACATGTCTTCAGCCCGCAGGGTCGAGTTGGCACTGCCCATCACCTGGCTGTTGGCGGTGGCCCGTGGGAGGATGACGTCGTAAGCTCCTTCGGACTGGAAGGAAGAACAGGCGGTCTCACAGTCGGGGATCGGGAGCCAGGTTCCGCCAGGGCGGATGCACAAACACTCACTTCCTGCAGGGCTGGGCCTGCCAGATCCCCCCCGACTCCCCCCTCGGCCCCTCTGCCCCCTCTGGCTGGGCCCCAGGGACGGCCTGGGACAGCCAGACCTGAGCCCCTTATCTTGCCCTGCCTCTGGGCATGGGAACAAGGCCCCTGGTGACCTTGGATGGTGCTGGGGCTTCACAGAGGGGGGTCCTCTTCTCAAGCCCCCTCCCGCTTCTAATTGTTTAGGGAAATGCTAGGGCCAGTGGAGGGTCAGCCACATAGAGCTGCTATTACCTGTCTGGTATAGCTCCCAGGCCCCTTCCTCCAAGCATCTTACCCCGAGTCTACCGCCTGTCACTACCATACCCACAGCATCACAGCTGCTGGCTCCCCTGGCCGAGGACATGGCGCTGGGTGTGCCCACACATCTCTCTAGGCATCTAGGCTGGCCGGTCTGATTTAGTGTCTTTTTTTTTTTTTTTTTTGTAGAGATTGAGGGGGTCTCACTACGTTGCCAGGGCTGCTCTCGAACCCCTTGCCTCAAGCAATTCTCCCATGTCACTCTCCCAAAGCACTGGGATTAAAGGCCTGAGCTACTGCATCCAGCCCTGATTTGGAGTCTTGAAACCTGAATTCTCTGCCTGGCGCTGGGTCTTGCTCCCATGTGGGTGAGAGACACCAGCTGTGGGGTGAAGAGGGTCCTGAGGTACCTGTTCTGGCTCCCATGCTGGAGGGAAGGTGAATTCCTGGCCCCATCTGTCTTAGCCCTATGCGAAAGAGCTGCCACCAAATCTCTGTAGCTCCCAGGCCCCAAACCAGCCTTCAAGTCAATCAGGCTCAGGAGGTCCTCAGCCCTGTCTGCAATGGCCCCTGTCCACGTGGCCCCTGGAACATCTACATCCGGGCCCCAATCCACGGATGAGTATGCACTGGAATCACCTACACTGCTTGATAAGCCTCACCGACTCATAGCCGGACCTTACACAGCGGGCCCCACGCAGCTGGCAACAACTGGGGCTGGGGGAGGGAGTGCTGAAAGCAGGGCTTGTGGATCTGCGCTGAGTAGTACCCCCATGGTGCCGATGCCCTGAAGGGATGCTAACATCCCAGCTCTGGCCCCGTCCCATCTGCACTTTTATTTTTTTTATTTCTTATTTATTTATTTTTTGAGACAGAGTCTCACTGTGTTGTCCAGGCTGGAGTGCAGTGGTACAATCTCGGCTCACAGCAACCTCCACCTCCCGGGTTCAAGGGATCCTCTGGCCTCAGCTTCCCCAGTAGCTAGGACCACAGGCATGTGCCACTATGCCTGGCTAATTTTTGTGTTTTTAGTAGAGATGAGGTTTCGGCATGTCGGCCAGCCTGGTCTTAAACTCCTGACCTCAGGTGATCCACCTGCTCAGCCTCCCAAAGTGCTGGGATTACAGATGTGAACCACTGCACCTGGGCCCCTTTGCACTTTTAGCAGGCTCCCAGGTGAGGCTAATGCTGGTGGTCCGGGTACCATGTTTTGAGAACCAGTCAGATAAAATATCCCTGTTCATCCAGATCATCCCCCAGGAAGCGGACTCCAAAGGTGCTGGGGAGTGAGGCACAACAACAGTGAGGGAAGCTACTCAGGAAAAGCTCCTGTGGCTGCCCACTCCCCACCAGAGCTGGCGGCCCGCAGCCTCCACTCCTGGTCCTCCGGAAACTCTCCTCTGCCCAGGTTCAGTTTCAGGCTCAGGGAGAGGGGAGGCACTGGGACTGGAAGCTTCAGCCACACTCGCCTCCCCCTGCCCTGCGGCTCTCACAGAGAGGGCGGGGAGGGGGATGAGAACGCCACCCGGCTGACCTCCTTGCTTCCTGTTCCCAGTGTCTTGCCAAGACGGGTCACTGACCTCTCCCCACAGCCTCTGCCAGCCGGGAGGAGGAACACATACAGGAGCAAGTAGAATCCAACCCACTGTCTTCCTGCTCCCATCCCCTCCCCTGGCTAATGGAGCATCTAGTTTCCAGAACCCAGGGGAGGTGTAAGGTCGAGACTTGCTCCCTGCCAGAGCGGGAGGGGAGTCGTGGGCCCCCTGGGCACAGCTGTGGTTGAGAAGGAAACACCTATCCAGACCTGCAACATTTGGATCCTGGTCCATTTTGGTAACACCTGGCTGAGACCCTCCTTTGTCCCTCCACAAGCTCTCCAGGGTAAAGCTGGCAGCTCCCACCAGGGAGAGCTCACCCAGCATTCCCTGTAGCATCCTGACACAGCCTGTGTGCAATGCCCCAGTGACACAGGGCGGGTCCCACTGCAGTGCAGCTGGAGGTGGTGGGTACGCTGACTCCAGGACAAGGAAGTTAAGAACTGGGGCTCTGGATTCCCCAGGTAGAAGCACCAGATGGAGAAGCTTGCCTTCCCCCTACCATCTCCACCCAACCCAGCTCTGGCCACATGGCCCTCTCCCGCTGGCCTGCTGAGACTGGTGTCTGTAGCCCAGCTGCATCATGGGGACCTGGGGAACCCACTTACTGGGACTTTGTGCATCAGGGCCATCTCGGTGGGCTGGTACACACTGGTCAGCAGCTGCCCATTGTACCCGCTGTATGGTGACACAGGCCTCTTAGCTGCAAGGAAAAGCAGGAACAGTTTGAAGATCCCAGGGCTCTCAGTTCCCTTCCCCACCTCCCACAAGCCAAGCAAGGCTCTCTGGGGGCAGGGAAGAGGTACAGGGGGCAGGCCAACCCTGGCATAGTCTCTAACCCAGGAGTGGCCAAGTTGGGGATGAGGTTGTGAACACAGGGGCCCCCTCCCAAACCTAGCACCCCTTTGTACAGATGCATGGGAGTGAGCAACACTGCTGGGCTTCCCTGCACTGTAGACCCCCCAGCCCCTGACCCAACACCTGAGAAAATGCTCTGTCAGCAACCTCCACATCCCCATCCGCCCTCCAGGGCCAGGGGCCAAGAGGACACATGGACCTTCGGCCACCTTCCAAGATGGCCAGCCTCCAGCTCTGCCTGTCACCATGGGCCAGCTGCCAGGCGCAGGGGTAAATACATCTGAGACCCCACGGCCTAAGCCTCTTCATGTCCTCCCAAGGCCGACCTGGGCGCCCCTTCCCCACTACACCAACCCGGAGCCTGGCCAGGGAGCCTTCACACACGTCCCATCCTATAGCCCCCTGGCAAATTTCCAGAACTATTTTTAGCTCCAGGGATACTTCCCTGTGCCTTTGGGGTGTTGGTTTCCCGATCTGTTCCGCCCTGCTGGGCACTCCCAGGGTGTTTGAGGAGGGCTGCTGACCCACCCCGGGGCCTCGGAGCAGGCCCTGCTGTGAGGACGGCACAGCGGATGTCTGGCTCCAGCAAGGCTGACGGTCCCACAGCTCTGAGGGACCGCAACCTATATAGGGTTTCCTAAGTGCTGAGGCTGGGCTCACTCTATTGATTTTTCCATTTAGAAAAAAAAGAAAATAGGAAATAAAAACTCAGCCCGAAGGTTGAGAACCATTTGGCCCTGACAGGCATTGGGTGTGGGGGCGGGGCCTGAGGCTCCTCCCAGCACTTGTCCATAAGCCCCGCCTCTCCAGTGGGTTTTGCCGATTCCGCGCCCCCACGCACACTGTGCGTGTGACAGGGACCACCTAGGGCTGCGGCCAGCACCTCAGCCCAGGTGGGCAGATCAAAGATCAAGTGCCCGGCAGGACAACGGTCATTTCTTTCCCCAAAGCAGGGATTATGAGGATTTCAGAGTTTGTAGAAGAGAAAGGAATGTCTCTAATTCTGGAACTTCCACTGCCTGACTCTGACCTCCCGGCAGAGACCCCAGAGCCGGTGCTTGTTAACCGGGCAGTTAAGAAAGTCTGAAGCCCCCAGGCCTCCAGATCAGCACAGTCTGGGGACAGGGTAACGCCTTTGAGATGGTACCCCCAGATTTCCAGGTCATTTTCAGATGAGGGGCTGCAGCCAGCAGGTTGAGGAAGAGCAGGTGGGAAGCGCACAACGGGCCACATAGGTAAGGGGATTAGCACCGGAGCTGGCACAGAGCAGGTGCTGAGGAAATGCTAGTGGGCTGCACAGCTAACGAGGGCGCTGCTGAGACCACTACGCGGCACCCCAAGTACTTTTATTAAAAAGAGAAAAAAGCCAGGTGCAGTGGCTCAAACCTGTAATCCCAGCACTTTGGGAGGCCCAGGCAGATGGATCACTTGAGGTTAGGAGTTCGAGACCAGCCTGGCTAACATAACGAAACCCCGTCTCTACTAAAAATACAAAAATTAGCCGGGTGTGGTGGTACACGCCTGTAATCCCAGCTGCTTGGGAGGCTGAGGCAGGAGAATCTCTTGAACCTGGGAGGCGGAGGTTGCAGTGAGCCAAGATCAGGCCACCGCACTCCAGCCTGGGTGACAGAGCAAGACTCCGTCTCAAAAAATAAAAATAAAAATGAAAAGAGAAAAAAATTATCTGAAAAATACTTCCTTTTAAAGAAAACTAAGGTGATTATGGATACATACATAATAGAAAAACAAGTTCTGGAAAGATGGTATTAGTAAAATATGTAAAATAATAGTCACGCACACACAGCAAATAGCTAATTCTTCAAGAGTGCTTTTCATGGGCCGGGCACTCAGTAATTTTTTTTTTGAGATCATCCAGGCTGGTATGTGGTGGTGCAATCACGGCTCACTGAAGCCTCAACCTCCTGGGCTCAGGCAATCCTCCTGCCTCAGCCTTCTGAGGAGCTGGGACCACAGGAGTGCACCACCACACCTGGCTAATTTTTAAAATTATCTGTAGAGACGGGGTCTCACTATGTTCAGGCTGGTCTCAAACTCCTGGGCTCAAGCTCCACTCACCTCAGCCTCCCAAAGTGCTGGGATTACAGGCATGAGCCACAGCGCCCAGCCGGCACTAATGAATTTAATCTTCACAAGAACCCTATGAAATAGACACTGTCATTATCCCCATTTTACAAATGGAGAAACGGAGGCACATAGATATTATATCGGTCAATAGCGCTCACTTCGGGGGATGGAACAGGATGGGATGGGTAGGACTGGGGAGGCAGCTGGGGAAATTTTCATTTTATCTGTAATGTTTGAAATTTTAAGGTGAGAATATATGCATGAATTATACGAATATAGAAAAAAATTGTTTGTTTTTTTTTTTTGAGATGGAGTCTCACTCTGTCACCCAGGCTGGAGTGTAGTGGCTTGATTTTGGCTCATTGCAACCTCCACCTCCTGGGTTCAAGTGATACTCCTGCCTCAGCCTCCCGAGTAGCTGAGATTACAGGCATGCACCAGCACACCCAGCTAATTTTTTTGGATTTTTAGTAGAGATGGGGTTTCACCATATGGGTCAGGCTGGTCTCGAACTCCTGACCTCAAGTGAGCCACCTGCCTTGGCTTCCCAAAGTGCTAGGATTACAGGCATGATCTGCCATGCCCAGTTGAAAAAAAAAGATCTTTAAATTAAATGGAATTTAGAGACACTTAGGCAGAAAACTACAGAAAACCTCAAAAATTTTCCATTTTGCTCAAGAGACTGGATCCCTGTCCTGCAGTAAAAGACATAGGATGGAGAAAGGGGCCACTGGGGGCATCCACAGAGACCCACCTGCAGCCGGCTCATCCATGGAAAAGGCCTTGTTCTCCACGAACATGCTCTGACCCGTCTGCTCTTTCAGGATGGTCTCATAGCCCACGCCCCGGGTGGGGTACATGTCCCCCTGGTAGCTGTGCTCTGGGCTGGCCTTGGTCACCTGAGAGACCTCGGGGATGACGTAGAAGAGGACAAAGGCCCAGGCATTGGCGGCAAGGGCGATGGCCAGCGTGGGGTCATCCCAGGTGGGGCTGTTGCGCTGCTCGTTGCCGTAGGTATACATGACGATCCACACCACCCATATGGCAATGGAGGTGGCCGTGGTGAGCAGCACGAAGACCCCGTGCTTACGCCAGCGCTTGAAGCGGCCACACAGGGCAGGCCAGGCCCCCAGGAAGGCACCCAGCAGCAGCAACATAACGTAGATGAGCGCCATGACAAAGTCCATGTTGGCGATGGCGCAGGGGGAGGCCACGGCCCAGCGGGCACTGCTGTTGCCCTGAGGGCCGCCGTCGCCACTGCCCCGAACCAGTGTGATTATCAGCCACTCTGTATTGATGATGACCTCCACCAGGGTCAGCAGCAGAGCCACAGTGAAGATCACCCAGCCCCGGGGCCCATGGTTCTTCCGGGCCAGGAAGTTGAGAGCGAAGACGTGAGCCGCCAGACAGGAGAAGCAGATGGCGAACAGAACCCCAAAGAGGAAGCGCCGAGAGGCACAGGTGGAGAAGTCGGGCTTCACCACGCAGGCAAACACGAGGCAGAAGAGGCCCAGGGTCCCCAGAAGGAAGAACACCTGGGTCCCCAGCAGGCTGCGTTTCTTGGTGTCCTGCACAAAGGGGAGGCTGGCCACCAGGATGATGGTGAGCACAAACGTGGTGACGACGCCTGCCCCAGCCACGGCCTCTAGGACGATGCCCCACGCCCCAGAGCGGTCACACAGATTGTAGTACAGGGGGTTGAGGCCTTGGCTGCAACCGGGTGGGACATGGCTCTGGGCCCGGGCCCCTGGGAACAGGAAGAGAGGCAGTCCCAGGCACATCACCAAGGCTTTGTGGATGGCCATCCTGGCTCCCAGGCCAGGCTCTGGTTGGGTCCCTAGAGACAGAAGGAAAAGGGACAAAATTAGTCCTCCAAGGTCAGACTCCAATATACATGGTGCTGCTTTCCCCACCCCAAACCCAGGCAGACAGTGCCAGCTGACCATGAGGCTCTCTGGACCTCAGAATCCTTCTTAACACAGAACTCCTGAGAGGAATTTCAACTGGCCAGAGAGGCAAATGAGATGAAGCCCATTTGTCAGCCCTATTCCTAGCCATGGCAAAGGAAAAACCTGTCATTGAATTTTCAGTTCCCTCCCTTCCACCAACCATAACCTGGGTTCAGATATTCCCTGAGCTCTGGCGGCTAGGGTGGAAGATGAAGGGGCTTTGTGAACAAGTCAAGACTAAGCATACCACCCACCCAGCACTTCCTCTCTGCCCTGGGACTTCCAGGCTTCAGGAGGTCAGCTGCTATGTCCCTAAACTCCATTCCTGTAAGGCCTAAATCCATAGCCAGTCAGCTATGCATGCATTCACTCATTCATTCATTCATTCATTCATTCATTCATTCATTCAATAAGGACTTAACAAGCACCTGCATCAGGCATAGCCGACAGCCAGGAAAAATGAAGAGACAGTCATTTTCCCAGTTTTAGTGCCAAGTCTCCACTTCAGAATCCTACATTTTTTGCTTAGCTCAGAAGCAGAAGTGGAGGATAAAATAAAGTCCCCAGCTAAGGAGTTAATGACTTAATGCCAAAATTTTCCTTCAGAGCATTAACATTTTAAAAGCAAGAACCAGGCAAGGGCAATGCAAAACCCAAAGGAATTAATCTTTAATAGAAGACTTTAAGACGTCGTAGTGGCCTGGCGCGGTGGCTCACGCCTGTAATCCCAGCACTTTAGGAGGCCGAGGCGCGTGGATTACGAGGTCAGGAGATCGAGACCATCCTGGCTAACACAGTGAAATCCCGTCTCTACTAAAGAATACAAAAAATTAGCTGGGCGTAGTGGCAAGCGCCTATAGTCCCAGCTACTCCGGAGGCTGAGGCAGGAGAATGGAATGAATCCAGGAGGCGGAGGTTGCAGTGAGCCAAGATTGTGCCACTGCACTCCAGCCTGGGCGACAGAGCAAGACTCTGTCTCAAAAAAAAAAAAAAAAAAAAAAGAAAGAAAAAAAAGACGTCGTAGCTAGAAGGCAAGAAAGTTAGCTTTTATTAACACCAGCAAGGTAATTTTCACTCCATCTACTCACTGCCACCCTACCAAATGCCACAGATCTGTGTCAGAGAAGAACACCAAACCTCTGCTCCCAATACCAATTGGATTTTCCCACATGAAGTGGAGGTAATGGATTTAACCGGTTAAGAGATATTAAAGACCAAATCAATGAGTTTTTTCCAATCAAAAGTTTTAAATGTAGTTGCAGGAACCTAACACTGAAAATTTAAATGCTGCTGAGCACGGTGGTTCATGCCTATAATCTCAGAACTTTGGGAGGTCAAAGTGAACAGATTGCTTGAGTTCAGGAGTTTGAGACCAGTCTGGGCAACATGGTGAAACCCCGTCTCTATAAAAAATACAAAAATTAGCAACCGGGCGCAGTGGCTCATGCCTGTAATCCCAGCACTTTGGGAGGCCAAGATGAGTGGATCATTTGAGGTCAGGAGGTCGAGACCAGCATGGCCAAAATGGTGAAACCCCGTCTCTACTAAAAATACAAAAATTAGCCGGGCGTGGAGGTGCACGCCTATAATACCAGCTATTCAGGAGGCTAAGGCAGGAGAATCACTTGAGCCCGGGAGGTGGAAGTTGCAGTGAGCCAAGACTGTGCCATTGCACTCCAACCTGGTCAATAGAGTGAGACTCCATATAAAAACAAAAGAAAACAAAACAAAACAAAACATATATATATATATATGAATTAGCAGGGTGTGGTGGCATGTGCCTGTAGTCCAAGCTACTTGGGAGGCTGAGGTCAGAGGATCATCTGAGCCCAGGGGATCGAGGTTGCAATGAGCTGTGATTACACCACTGCACTGCAGCCTGGGCAACAGAGCAAGACTGTTTCCAAAAAAAGAAAGAAAACTAAAAAAAAAAAAAAGAAAAAGAAATCTTAAATGCTTTAAGAAGCAGGTTATACATTTCAAAATTCTATGAATGCAGGTAGTCCACATTTAAGTCACCCCGTGTTGAAATAACTAGTTGTAACCCCGCTTCATCAGGAACTCTCTGGGGAAACGCAACCAAGCTTTCCTGGTCTGACAGTGACCACTAGTGGCTGGTAGGGGAATGGCATTATCTAACTGTATTCTGTAAGGCTGCTACCCTTCTTCCTTTCTTAGGGGGATTGTGAGGTTGTTTATACACGGTTTACCTCCTTACTTTTTCTACCATTCCTGGCTACTTAATTTCTAATAGGCAAACAAAAGGCCTAAATCCCACAGTTGATAGAAATTGTCCCTCTTTTCAGCACAGAAACAAACAAACAAACAAAAATTCTGTCCATAACTCATATGTGAAAGAACACTTACTAAATCAGGGGCAATGAAACTCATAAAATTCAGTGAAATGGACACAATAAAGAGGATCCATTGTCAAAGTCCCTTCAAATAGTCTGCAGGCCACTTGAAAATATTTAGGTCGTCTTAGCCATCTCAGCTACCTCATCTTTCAATTAAGCTTGCTTAAGAGTAACTCTTAAAATTAACCATCTCATGCAAATGTACTGTTGTTTTCCTAAATAACTGGCATTGTAACAGGTAGTTTCTCTTCACTTCTAATGCAGGACTTACATAAGCTTCTGTAGGGGACTTTGGAAATCAATAAAGCACCAACTGTATTTTATTTATAAGTGCTGGAAAGAGGAAAGAGGAGTAAGAGAGGGCTAAGAGGTAAGGAGTAGGCCGGGCGCAGTGGCTCACACCTGTAATACCAGGACTTTTGGCGGACAGATCACGAGGTCAGGAGTTCCAGACCAGCCTGACCAACATGCTGAAACCTCGTCTCTACTAAAAATACAAAAATTATCCGGGCGTGGTGGCACGTGCCTGTAATCCCAGCTACTTGGGAGGCTGAGGCAGAAGAATCACTTGAACCCGGGAGGCAGAAGATTGCAGAGAGCCGAGATTACGCCACTGCACTCAGCCTGGGTGACAGAGCGAGACTCTGTCTCAACAAAACAAAACAACAACAACAAAAAAAAAGGTAAGGAGTAATATGGAGCCACTCCCGGGACATAATTTATGGATAACAACATTCTGTGGGGTCCTAAATGTTCAACTTCATCTTGGGCTCCACAGCCAATCAGCCAGAACTTGGGCTTGACGCTGGACATAGGGAAGAGAGCCCTCAGAACTGCCACTTAGCCTCCGGGCACCTGTACTTACAAGGGCTTTTCACCCCACCTCCCTCGGCCAGGGCCCAGTTTAGAGCAGGCAATTACTCCAAATCAGCAAATATTGACTGTGCACCTGGGAAGGAAAGGCCCTGTTGTTCCCAGAGCTGTGGAAAATACAAACATGAACATAGTCCCTGACTTGATGGCATTTAAAATCTATCAGGAGAGATAAGGTAGGTACTCACAAAAATTACACAAGGAAGAATATGATTAAGGGCCACACAATGGAATTTACCTGTAGGAGAGAGACAGGGGCTACAGAAACACAGAAGAGAAACAGGCAGAGCAGAGAAAGACTGTTCCACAGAGTTTTACTCAGAATCTAATAAAAAACATACCAGGTCCCAGACACCGCCAAGAGACAGGGACACCCAGAAGCTAAGCCCTGAAGAATGTGAGGAACGGCTGAGCAGGTGAAGGGAACAAGGAGAGGGACGTGTAAGGCAGAAAAGACGGTGTGAATCAAAGCCCTTTGAGCCCAAGTCCAGAGCAAGTGAAAAAAGAATTCAGTTTGCTAACTATCAGCTGAGTTTGCAAAGGGAGGCTGCAGCTGCTGGCTGACACATTGGAAATGCTACAGGGGTGGGGCTGGGGGCATTATTCTAAAGGCTGGGGGCATTATTCTAAAGGTAACAGCCAGCCACTGAAGGCTGTTTTCAGCATGATGGGGGCATAGCCAGGGTTGTACTTTTAATAAATGAGTCTGGGAAAAATGCACAGGCAATCGGTTTGTTGGAGGGGGGGGCGCACATTCATCTCAGTTAAAGGTCAAGGCCAAAGGTAAAGCCATAATGGCCAGCTCTGAGAGATCGTTTCCAAAACACAATCGAAGGACTTGTTGGCGGGCAGAGGTGGGGGAAAAGGATGCTAAAGCCCACACTACAAGTTCAAATCTAACAGGCATGTCATTACAGAAAACCAAGCCAGGGACCAATGTCGCTCATTCTTCTTGATCCATCTTGCCCTAGAAATATTTGCGTGTACCCTGCCAGCTCCCAGAAGCCCACAGGCACTTGGGCCAGGGTCAGGAAAGCATCACAGCTCCCTGTCCCCAAGCCCCCACCTCCCATTTCCCCCTGACTTTGTGGTTGGTGACCAGCAACTTCCTTCTGCACCTGACCCTTCAAGTCTTGCTTCTCCTGCCAACCCCCTCAATATAGAAACTTCCAGGGAATGAGAGAGGAACCTGTATCTGCCCCTTACTGCATCCGGGTACCATGCTGCTGCCCAGCAGCCAGGCTGCTGCTTTTAGGAAGTTGCTGAGCAACTTAATAGCCTCAGAGGAAACAACCTGGTCCCATCCTGAAAGACCTTATTTCTCTGGTACCCCCAGAAATGGAAGAGCAGGTGGGAAGACAGAAATGCATGGACTCAGGTGAGAAAGCTGGGCCTTCTGGGCGTGGCTCTCATCTACTGCCTAGGACAAGGACCCTCAGAGAGTTAAGAGAAGCTCAGAAGAACACAGCTCCAGCCCTCTGATGCCGGGAGTGCACATTCAGCCAATGCCATGGTTTTTTTTTGTTTTTTTTTTTGAGACAAAGTTTCACTCTTGTCGCCCAGGCTGGAGTGCAATGGCGGTGATCTCGGCTCACTGCAACCTCCAACTGCCAAATTCAAGCAATTCCCTGTCCTCAGCCTCCCAAGTAGCTGGGATTACAGGCGCCCGCCACCACACCCGTCTAATTTTTTGTATTTTTAATAAAGACAGGGTTTCACTATGTTGGCCAGGCTGGTCTCAAACTCCCGACCTAAGGTGATGTGCCTACTTCAGCCTCTCAAAGTGCTGGGATTACAGGTGCGAGCCACCGTGCCTGGCCCAATGCCACTTTTAAGATGGTGGCTAAGGGACTGACAAGATGGACTCAGTTCTGGTCAGAGGCTTTTCCTCAGGACCCTGGAGGAACCTTCTGCTTCCTATGGGTCCCTAGATCCCGCACTAAGACTGAGCCTTCTGATCCCTGAACATTCAAATCATATCCGTGTCTCCCTTCCAGGGCTGGAAGGTCTTTGAAGCTGGTGAACAAGAATTCTAGAATTCACTGCCACAGCGGGTGCTGTGCCTGAACACACTGGGCATTTGGAAGTCACCTCTGGATGGTCTCAGGTGCATTGATCCGTACCCAGGGCTGCCCCCTCCATTTTGGAGTTGCATCTTTTGCTTAAAGATTCTCAGAGGGTACAATGAGTGGGGTAGGAGGGGAACCTCCTTCTGCCCTGGGTCTCCCCGATCCCACAGTTGAAGCCCAGCCCCAGCCTCAGATTATTTTCAGGACAAAAGGGCCTTTTGCTTCACTTCCCTGGAATCAGTTGTATAAATATTTTTAATCGCCTCTGAAATCGGCCTTTCCCCAGGCTCAGCCACCCGGCCCCCAGCTCTCCTCTGAATCAGTCCAGTCCAGTTGCTGAATCTCCCTCCTCCCTCCTTCTCTCTGCAGGGGGCGCAGAGGCCTGGTGGGCTCAGAGGCTGAGGCCCAAGCAGCCCTGACTGGTTTCCCCCAGCAACAAGTGGCTTCATCCAGCAGCAGGGGAGACAGCCAGGCCTTCTCACTTCTCCAGAGCAAAACCCCCTTTCTCGCTCCAGCATCATCCACACACAAGCCTGAGACCCCCTCCACCCACCAGGGCAAAGGATACCACCCTGCAAAGAGAGCTCCAGCGTGTCACAGGGCCAACCAAGCTCAACACTGACCCATGGCCAATGGCTGTCTTCAAGGGTGCTGTGACCAGGGCACTCTCCAGGGAGGTTCACCCAGGTATACCACAGAGCACCTGCCTTCCTCCCATCCCACACACTGTACAGCCTATCGGGAAAGAGGATGGCCTCACTGACAGCCTTCCTACCTCCATTTCCATCCCTCTCTCCCAGTCCCTGGTTAGGTCCCATTGTCTCACCCCTCTGTCCAGGGCGCTCAGGCGTTTACCCCATCAATAAGAAGGCGCACAGGAGAAGCCTGTGCCTGGAAGGAGTGGGCTCAGTGTGTAGGTTGGTGGGCGGGGAGGGGGGGGGGGGGGAGGGGTTGCTCGAACCTCAGCCTAGACAGCCCACCTCTATCCTCCTATCCCTGCCCCGCACCAAGACCAGGCATTTGGGCCAAAATGCCCTGAGCACTCTGAGACTTGGAAATCCTCAAGGGTCTGCCCTGGAATGTCACTCTGGAATGCGCCCCGGCCCCCAAGGCACTCCCTCCCCTAGTCACAGTTGAAGGCACAGGGGTGGGGGGACGACGCTCCAGGAGCACAAAACCCTACTTCAACACAGTCTCCTCCCCTGGACTTTAGGATCTTGGTCGTGGAGTTTGTAAGTGATTGGGTCTTCCTGCGTGTAACACTGCGGGCCTGAGGATGGAGGTGCAAAGGACGCTGGAAAAGCCAGCCGGGAGTGGGGCTTCGGGATCTAGGGGCCAGGCTGCCAGAAGGAGAGGCGCTTTGATAGTCTGAATTTCCAAACTTCCCTCAGGGAGATTCTGAGCCCTCTCGTCCCTACTTGGGTCGACGGTACTGGGGTCTACACCTGCGCTCCCCGGATGGCTGGAATGGGGAGCAAGGGAACCAGTCTCTCTCTCCCATTTTTAGGGCTACAGAAACCTGCCCTCCCCATCCACAGTAGCAGGCGGCGGAGAGGACGCCGACCCACAAGAGAGGGTGACCGCGGACTCCCATCGAGAGGCAGGCGGTGGAGGGGCTCCCATTGGAGACCCCGATCGTGGAGTCCTTTCCCCTCCCTCCAGCCTGAGCCGCAGCGCCGGGCTCTCCCATCCCCCATTCCCCAGCCCCAGCCCCCAGCCTGCTCGGGTCTGAAAACTTTCAGCGACCGAGCGGAGTTGGTGCGGCGTCCCCCGCCCGCAGGATGTCCCAGCCCCCGCCTCTGCCCTCGCCCACTCCCCGCCGGCCCGACCCGACTCTTCCGGACGGCGGAGAGGGAGGGCGGAGCGGGAAGGCAGCAGCCCTTACCTGGGACTCGCCGCGGGCCCCGCTCCTGCACAGCCTTTGGGGCCAACTCCAGCCCCAGGCGGGCGGCGGGCGGGGGTGAGAGGGATTCGGCGCGGGGCGCTGGGCCAGGCCCGGTCCTGGCTGGGATGGCGGGACCCGGGCCGGGACGCAGGGCCTGCCTCTCCCCGGGACCGAGGCTGAGCCGGGCGCGCTAGGTCGCTCGCTCTCGCGCGGGCCTGTCCCCAGGCAGGACTCCTTGCTGTCGGCGAGGGTGGGCTGGCGCCTGCATCACCGTTACATCACCTCCATTCAGGGCACTTATCGGGCGCCCGTCGCGCTCCAGGTACGTGCGCTCGGTTTACACAGGAACAAAGCCTGCCCGGGCCTCCCCGCCCCGACTCACCTCCAGGCTGGGCCGACTCGCACTTTCCGGCTAGGGAGGGAGATGGGAGTTTCTGGCCCTGCCGGCGTGTGGTTTGTTGCTGTTGACTGCCACGCCCCCGCACGCGGGCGCGCGCACACTCACGCGCACTCACTTTCTGGGCTTGGCCTTCTCCGGGGCAAGCGGTGTGGGGGTGCAGCCCTGCGCACCCCCCACCGCGTCTCCCAGAGAGCGCGCGTACGGACACGCGTGGGGCTACCTTGACGCGTCTCCGTGGGGGACACCTAGCCTTTGTCACCTTCGTCCTGGCCCTCCCGTGAGACACACTTAGGGCACAGTTCGCTGGGAGCGGGCCGGAGCGAGGCGCACACTCAAGACACAGAGTCCGTCTTTTTGTCACGCCTTCTGCGTCCCCTCCCCTCCCCAGCTTGCACACGTGGACACACCGAGGTTCGCCTTTTGCACGCGCGGTCCTTCTCTGGGACCCCCCACCGGTCACAAAGCGTACGTGGGATCGTTACCAAGTGCCCCTCTCACGCGTGGGCCGAGTCCAGAGCCACTCCGCACCGTGGGCAAAGGTCGCCCTGGGCCCGACTATCCCGCGCCCGGATTTCCTGCGACCGTTCCAGGTTCTGCCCAATTCGGAGCGCGCGCTCCCCTCCCAGCGTCCCGGTTCCCTGCTCCGACTTGTCCTAATTAGCCTTCACGGTTTTGTTCCCCGAGGTACAGTGTTTAGCGCGGCCCCCTCGGTCTCTGCGCTCCGGGACACGTCGGCTCTGACTCCGAGTCCGTCCCCTCCAGCAGCCGGGGGACCTTTCCAAGAGGTCAGGTTCCCACCAGCCCCACCCCCACTCCCTGTCCCGGGGTGGATCTGTGGGTTGCCACCCTTTCCCCTCCGGCCCCAGGAATCTGCTGAAGGTGGACCGCAGAAATTGGGAAGCCAATCCAGGCTGGGACTTCTCCAGCCCGGTAAACAAGAGGAGATTTTCCGGCCGCCTTCCCCCGGGGCTGCTGGCCTCGCGGCGGGTGGGGTGCGCCGTCCCAGGGACCGGCCGCGAGGCCTAGTTAGCCCGCGCCAGAGGCCCGTAGGGGCCGAGGCGCACGGAGGAGGGAGAGGTTGTTAGGTCTGGCCGGGGCCCTGGGGACGCGGAGGGAGGGCAGGGCGCCGAGTCTCGGGGTGCCTGTTCTCATGACGCCGAGTTGCCTGGGGGATCGCCAGCGGCGCGCCGGTCGGAGCCAGCTGGTGGCGAGGCAGGCGGGGCGGGCGGCCGGTGTTTGCTCAACCCCGAGCGCCCGCGAGGGGGAGGGGAGGTAGCTGGTCGCGGGCTAGGGGGTAGCAAGGTGGAGGAGCGGGGGCAGGGAAAAGGGTGGGTATCTCCCGAGCTGCTTGTTTGCGTGCCTGCCCCGGTGTAAGACAACTGGGAGCCTAAACTCTATGAATCACCCGGAGTTGCTGGAGCGATAAACCTCAGGCTGGTTCCTCCCCTCGCACGCCGGCTTCTCTGACTCCAGGAGGCAATGTTTGCTTAGCGGCTGGAGCTGGCGGAGAGGCCCTGGTTCTCTAGAACCCTGTATCCCTTCCTGGCCTTGCCTTGACGGGCTGGTCTGCGGTGGCGGAGACTGAATTGTTTCACGTCTCTTCAAGAAGAGGGGCGCAGTGCTGCTGCTGATTTGTTCCTCACTCTTGGGCTCCCTCCCGTAGCTCCATCCCCCCCCCACCCTAAGATTCAGAGGCCCCCATGCCAGGGAGGCAAACGCTTGTAGGGTCCAAGCAGTTGGGTGCCCACGCTAGAAAGGCAAACGGCGGGTCAGACCTAAGCGAGGGGCATCCATGACTCTGGGCTGGGACTAGTTCTCATGAACCAGGCGACCAGTGCTGAACACAGTGTGCTGGGAGGGGCTGCTCATTAGCATATGTGAAAAGCCAGAGAAGAGCTAGAGGAAGGTGGAAAGGAAATAGTCTCCGAGACTGCTTGTGACCTTAAGAAGCCAAAGATGAATTGTGCATCTGGCAGGTGTGTTTCAATTTATTTTCAAGCTTGGGGACTCGCTTTTCCCTACCTAGATTCTCCAAAAAGGCAACTCTTGGCCCCTCCCTCCCCACCCAGGCAGGGAAAAGGCTGGGGCATGTGAGGCCTGGGCACCCCAGCAGTGGAGCCCTCCTACCGCCAGCCCTGCATAGTAGATGGCAGTGGAAATGTAGGGAGGTTTCCTGAGAGCTGTTTGCTCTTTTTGTGTTCAATCCATCTCACTTCTGGGGCAGGATCTGCCTTTAAAGGACAAAGCAAGTCCTTTGGGGCGGATGACATGGGCTTCAGCCTTCAGGGTCCCTGTTAGCCTCTGCTCTAATCCCACGGGCCTGTGCTGGTTCAGAGTGGGGAGGCAAGAGTTGGAGAAGGCATGAGACCCCTCCACCATGAGTCGGACCCTGGTGGGGGCTGTGGACACAGCGAACCTGTGACGCTAGAAGGAAAGTTTCGTGGGAGGTGGCTTTGCTTTCGGAAAAACTCCAGCCACAGGGTCCTCTGTGCCCCCAAATGTCCTTCACCTTAATTTAATACCCCAGTAGATGTAGAACCCATTGCGAACTCCGTTTTCACCAAAAAACTACACTCTGAGAAGTGTTCAAAGAGTGCTACTGTTCAAAGAGATCTCGGGGCCCAGCACAGTGACTCACGCCTGTAAACCCAGCGTTTTGGGAGTCCTGGGTGGGAGGATCGCTTGAGCCCAGGAGTTGGAGACCAGCCTGGGCAACAAAGACTTCATCTCTATTGAAACAAACAAACAAAAAAGAAAATGATATGGGGTCTCACTGTGTTGCTCAGGCTGGTCTCGAACTCTTGAGCTCAAGCGATCTTTCTGCCTTGGCCTCCCAAAGTGCTGGGATTACAGGTATGAGCCACTGTGCTCAGCCTATTTAATTTTTTTTTTTTTAATATATGAAATAAAAAGGAAGAAAAAGATTCTGGATTGCGGATTAGCATGTCTGTGTCCACCACCCAACTATCTCCACCCCCACCTGAGTTGGGTTCCTACTGGCAGAGTGAGAAACCACCTTTGTTCGTTGGAAAGCTTCCTTCAGAGATGTCTGAGGTCTTGACAAGGTCCAGGGGTGAGAACACCTGTGCCACCTGCCGGCTGTGTGACTTGGGTGAGTGGTCTTATCTCTCTGAGCCCTGCTTTCCTCAACTGTAAAACTGGATGACATCACCCCCAGAATGAAGCTGTGTCTGGAATGTTCCTCACACAAGCCAGGTGCTCACAGGGAGCCAGCGATCAGCCTCCGCTTTCCTGGTGTGATTGTCATTCCCTCTAAGCCTTGACAGGTCTACCAGTTTTTATTTATAATTTAAATTTTAATTAATTAATTAATTATTTTTGAAACAGGATCTCACTCTGTCACCCCGGCTGGAGTGCAGTATTGCGATCTCGGCTCAGGGCAGCCTCAACTTCCCAGGCCCAAGTAACCCTCCTGCCTCAGCCTCTCGAGTAGCTGGGACTATAGGAGTGCATCGTCATGCATGGCTAATTTTTGTATTTTTTGTAGAGATGGGGTCTCACTATGTTGCCCAGGCTGGTCTGGAACTCCTGGGCTCAAGCAATCCTCCCTCCCTCACCTCCCAAAGTGCTGGGATTACAGGCATGAGCCACCGCGCCTGGCCTAATGGTTTTTAACCCCAACTCTTGCAGAAGCTGGCATTCTTTCTGTTCTGTTTCACCGTGATTAGAATAGCTTTGCCATGCCATGCTCTGAGGCTTCACCTGTGATGTTCCTGCCACCTCGAACATTTTATGCCTCTCACCCTCCTTTTTCTGTGTGAATAAAAAGTTTTTAAAAATCTCCCCTGCCCCAAAGCTTAGCTCCAGTGTTCCTTCCTTTGCGAAGCAATCCACACCTTCCCACGAAAGACCCATTGTGAGTTGCCCTTTTTACCCACAGCCTGTTACGCATTCATTTATTTATCATTTATCCTAGTGTATCATAATTAGCCTTCTAAATTGGTTTTTTCTCCAATTACACTGTGCCCTTCTAGAGAGCCAGGGACACGTCTCACTCATCTTGTTTTCCCTGGCATCTGGCACTCAGACGGGTGTGGGTAAATGTTTTCAGTAAATGCTTGTAGAATATCCGTTATTCTGTGGCTGGCCACGGCTGATCTTCCCCTCACACCAGCAGCCTTGCAAACAGCACCACCCCTACCCTGCCTCCCGTACCCCACTTTCTGGGAAGCAGGCAAGCCACGGTGCCTACTGGAGAAGTCGCCTCCCCTGGGGCTGCAATGCCCTGCATCAGAGGTGAGGGTAGGAGGCTCTGGCACCCTGGCTTGGGGCATGGAGGGGCCTATCCAGAGAGAGCCAAAGGTCAGTTGTGTTGTTTCGAGGGACTTCCCAGTTTGCCTGGGCAGCAGGAATTCTGGAGTGCAGTCTCAGCCTGCAGAACCTCCAACAGGAACCATTTCCTCCTCCACAGAGTCGAAGGCCTGCTCCCTCTGCCCGGGGAGTGGAGGGCCCCAGGTCGAACAGCCAGGCCCCAGTGGGGGAGGAATAGTCCCTCGCGGAGCTGAGGGTGGGGCTCCTGCTTCCTGACAAGTTGGGGCCTGGAATCCTGTGCTAGGTGGCTGGGTGCCCTGCAACCCACAGCCGGCTGCTGGTAAACAGTTAGCATTTCACCTCTCCTTGCTCCCAGGCTCATATTAACTGGTTACTGCCCCGACTGCCGTGTCTGGCCAAATCTCTTTTTCTCGTAGGCTCATAGGACTTTCTGTGTGGAGCAGTGGGAACTGCCCAGTTTTTTGAAAGGACTTTGGTCCCATCCGGGCCCGTTAAGAAGCAGAAAACCAGGGCCAGGGAGCAGGCGAGTGAAACAGTCACTCACCACAACCGGCTGCCCATGGGTGATCGCTCTGGAAGTGTACCCGGAAGCAGGCCTTGAGCAGAGGCCACCGGAATGTCACCTGATGCTGAACCCTCCCCCATGGCTGCAAAATCTGCTCCTCCCTCATCCCCCTCCCTGCCCAGGGCTCAGTAGCCACTAACCAACTCCCTGTGGAAGGAGAGAACGGGGGCTCCTGAGCTGCTTTGATCTGGTCAGCCTCCACCCTCAGACTGAGCCAATCCTGAGAGCCAGACCTCAAGGCCAAGGGTCCAGGGATCCAGGCCACTCAGTCTGCCCACCTCTATCAAAATCAAAACGGAAACGTGTAGCCAGCCCTGCAATTCGTTCCCCTGCCTTCAGGAAGCATCTCACCCCAATCCGTGAGCAGGTCAGGGGGAAGCATTCCTTCTGCCTTGCTGCAGTGGCTACAGCAGCCCCCAGACTGATAGCCTCTGGTGGCAGTCTTCCTCCAGTCACCCTGCAAACCCCCATCCAGGGCAGGACCTTCACTGACCTCACCCCAACACCTTTCACTCCTAACACCTTCACTGGCTCCTGGTGCCTTTATGTGAAAGTCCAGGTTCCCTTGCCCGGCATTCAAGGCCTCTGCAACCTGTAGGTACCCTAACCTTGGCTCCAGCCTCCTCTCCTTCCTGTTCCCCCACGGGAAATTGTCACTCCAGCCTGAGAAGCCTGCTGTGAGTCTGCCTCGCCCCCGCACTTGCCTTCCCGTGACTTCGCTCACATGTCCTGTATTCTCGATCCAGGATGCCTCTCTCCTCCTCTCGGCCCCTAGATTCCATCCCCCTTTAAAGCCCTTGGCTCCTCCCAGAAGCTTTTGCTGGTGCCCGCCACCCCGTAGTCCTCTTCCTCCCTCTGCTCTCCTGGGATCCCACTACTGGCGTGCATTTGTTACTCTTACATGGCTCTGCCTTTTATTTTATTTTATTTTTTTTGAGATGGAGTCTTACTCTGTTGCCCAGGCTAGAGTACAGTGGTTTGATCTTGGCTCACTGCAACCTCTGCCTCCTGGGTTCAGGTGATTCTCCTGCCTCGGCCTCCCAAGTTGCTGGGATTACAGGAGCCCACCACCACGCCCAGCTAATTTATATTTATTTATTTATTTATTTATTTATTTGTATTTTTAGTAGAGACAGGGTTTCATTATGTTGGCCAGGCTGGTCTCGAACTCCTCACCTCTGGTGATCTGCCCACGTTGGCCTCCCGAAGTGCTGGAATTACAGGCATGAGCCACCGTGCCTGGCCCCGTGTATCTTATAAACAGAGATCTTACCTCCCTGGCTCATGATAGGTCTGTAGGGAATGGACTCTGGATTTCATGCCTCTCCATGAAATCCCTAGCATAGTGCTTTATACATCCAAAAAATGGGCACCACATATCTGTGGGTTGATTGGATTGATTGGCCAAGAGCTGAGAGGGGCTGTTAGCCTTCTGTAAGGGGAAAGGAGGGCTCAAGGTCTAGACTTTGCTTTGCTGCTGATGAGAACCCAGTACTCAGATCCTGGGCTTCCTGTGGCTCCCAGAATTCCAGGCGGAGAAGTTCAGAGAGATGCTGGCTAGTTGGATAATACAATAGCCATAATAGCTTACCTCTGTATAGTGCTGTACAATTTCAAGCACCTTTTATATATATTTGATGCTTACAACCTTATAAGCCACCATAAGGCAGATGTTATTGTCTCCATCTTCTATATTTAAAGACTGAGGTTCATAGAGGCTCAGTGGCTAGCTGTGGATTAGAACTATCTTCCTTTAGCCCACTGGACTTGCACCTCTCTATCGTGTGCTCCCCAGTACACTTCTCTTATCTCTTATATAGCCCTGACATTTTCTACCTTATTGATGGTTATTTCTGTCATGCTTTATGTCCCCAACCAAGGTATAAGCTCTTGGGAAGGGAAGATGTGTGCTTGACCCATCTTTGTGTTACCCTTGGGCCCTGCCTCGGTTAATACTTGCAAGGGAATAAATGAATGAAGGAGGCCACTGGAAAACACATAACTGTTGTCAAGTCAGAAATGGGCTTGGCCACCCTCCCTTCTCCCAACAATCCCTTCACCTTCAGAAGCCAGCCTCAAGACCGTGCTGCACGGGGCAATGGCCTGGCCTGAGGCAGGGCTGTGTCTCCCTGCCTGCCCATCTTCATTTCCCATCCCTGTTCTGCTGGTGGCCACTGGCCTCCTAAGGTCACATCTGCCTGGCACACACTGCAGCCTCCCCTGCCTGCAGGACCATTCAGCCCTTTAACACCTTCTCCAGCCACTGCCACCAAAGACTTCAGGAGACCCACTCACTAATGCCACCCTCTTGCCTGGGATTTGAGGCCACCCCAGACTCAACTGGATTCAGCTGGGGCCCCAGGTAATGGTGGGAGAGCCGCAGGGGAGCCAGACATGCTCCCACTCACCAGAGATGGCGCTTCCAGCAGGGCAGGGCAGGGCCAGCCAGCTGGCTTCTGGGCGGTGTCCAGCCCCAGCTGTCCCCGGCAGTGCTTGGGGCTTGACTCAGCCCGAGGCTGCCGGGAACCTAGCCGCACTATTCTGGGAGTGTGATGGAGCCCCAGAAGGCTTGGCAGAGGCTGAAATTTCAGCCCTTTGGTTTCCACACCGTTCTCCTCCCCTCTGATGATACGGCAGAGTTCAATCATTATGCAAAATTCAGAACCACTGATGGTGCGTTTGAGGGTCTTAATAGCAGCTGTGGTTATGCTAAAGTGGGACCTGGGTCTATACTTCAACCCTCGGATGCAAAGGGCTTCATTCTTGCTGTCACTCACATGGCCTTTCGGCATTTTCCTTTAGTTTTATAATTTGTCCTCATGCCCACCCTGGTACATTAACCCATTCACAGGCACGAAACAATCCCTCCCATTTAAACCCAGTGACCAATTGCCTCTGAGGATCTTTTTTCCTATTAAAAAAAAAAAAATTTTTTTTAACCACTAGACTATGTGGGATCTCTTTTTTTAATTGTGACTGGATGATTCTGCAGTGTAAGCAATAAAAGAAAGTTGAGTTTGGAGGACAAATGATTCGAGGTGTAATCCATCTCAACTTCCAGCAAAGCAAAGTGCCCCAGGCTTGGCCTCTGAGAAGCCCCCCTCGCCCCCATCCAGACAATGGGACTGACTTCGTTATCCTCTTGGGGAAGCTGGAGGCCAGGGTGGGAGGATGGGAGGAGCCTACCAAGGTCACCTGGCGATGGACATAAAGCTTAAGCCTGGGTTTTTGTTTGTTTGTTTTGAGAGGGAGTTTTGCTCTGTCACCCAGGCTGGAGTGCAGTGGCGTGATCTCAGCTCACTGCAACCTCCGCCTCCTAGGCTCAAGCGATTCTCCTGCCTCAGCCTCCCGAGTAGCTGGAATTACAGGTGCCTGCCATCATGCCCAGCTAATTTTTGTATTTTTAGTAGAGATGGGGTTTCACCATATTGGCCAGGCTGGTCTTGAACTCCTGACCTCAGGTGATCCAACCACCTTTGCCTCCCAAAGTGCTGGGATTACAGGTGTGAGCCACTGTGCCAGGCCTTAAGCCTGGGTTTTGACTTCCGCGCATGGAATCACAGTTTTAGAGCCAGAGGGGCAGCAGAGGAGTCCAAAGAGCACAGAACTTGCCTATCTATAAAATGGGGCAATGGGTTGGGCGCGGTGGCTCACACCTGTAATTCCAGCACTTTGGGAGGCTGAGGTGGGTGGATTGCTTGAGGTCAGGAGTTCAAGACCAACCTGACCAACATGGTGAAACCCTGTCTCTACTAAAAATACAAAAAAATTAGCTGGGCGTGGTGGTGGGTGCCTGTAATCCTAGCTACTCTGGAGGCTGAGGCAGAAGAATCGCTTGAACCTGGGAGGTGGAGGTTGCAGTGAGCCAAGATTGTGCCATTGCACTCCAACCTGGGCGACAGAGCAAGACTCCGTATAAAAATAAAAAAAAATAAAAAAAAAAAGGCAGGGCAATGACCCCTGCCTCTGGGACTTGCTGTGGAGCGTAAGTGAAACCACAGATCCCAGAGCCCCTGGTAGCGGAGCTCGGTGATTGGGTGCTGCTAGCTCTGGGCTCATTATCCTCTGCTCCACAATTCTGTGGTGGGGAAAGCAGCTGGCAAAAATGGCGATGAAACTGGCCCCTCGACTTCCTCCAGCATCAGTGCACAGCTTCAGAACCAGTTACACTGTTTGTTTAGACAGCAGATTCCTGGGCCCCTTTCTGGACCATTGAATCTGAATCTAGCTGACAAGCCTCCAAGCCTGTTTCACATCCCCATCCCCCAAATGTGGTTAGTGATTGATACAGTTTGGCTGTGTCCCCACCCAAATCTCATCTTGAATTCCCAAGTGTTGCTGAAGGGAACTGGAGGGAGGTAATTGAATCATAGGGGCAGGTTTTTCCCATGCTGTTCTCATGATAGTGAATAAGTCTCACGAGATCTGATGGCTCTATAAGGCAGCGTTTCCCTGCACAAGCTCTCTTTCTTTGCCTGCTGCCATCCATGTAAGGTGTGACTTGCTTCTCCTTGCCTTCCACCATGATCGTGAGGTCTCCCCAGCCATGTGGAACTGTAAGTCCATTAAACCTCTTTCTTTTGTAAATTGCCCAGTCTCTGATATGTCTTTATCAGCAGTGTGAAAACAGACTAATGCAGTGATGCACACTGGCCTTGGGAACCAGGGAGGCAAGTTTAAGAATTGTGGATGTTAACTATGAGGAATGAAAGGAGAAACAGCCACAATACAAACAGTGTGGATGCCCCATGAAGAATAATTCAGGTCAGCTGCTGCTTGGAGAAAGAGGGATCAGCATAGGGTAGGGCCAAGGTGAGGTGGCCCAGAGGGGTCCACAATGAAACCTAGAAAATTAGAGCCTTGGCCGGGTGCAGTGGCTCACGCCTGTAATCCCAGCACTTTGGGAGGCCGAGGAGGGCGGATCACCTGAGGTCAGGAGTTCGAGACCAGCCTGACCAACATGGAGAAATCCCATCTCTACTAAAAATACAAAATTAGCCAGGTATGGTGGTGCATGCCTGTAATCCCAGCTACTCAGGAGGCTGAGGCAGGAGAATCGCTTGAACTTGGGAGGTGGAGGTCGCGGTGCACTGAGGTCAAACCATTGCACTGCAGCCTGGGCAACAGAGTGAAACTCTGTCTCAAAAAAAAAAAAGAAAAGAAAATTAGAGCCTTGGCCGGGCGTGGTGGCTCACGCTTGTAATCCCAGAACTTTGGGAGGCTAAGGCAGGTGGATTGCTTGAGGCCAGGAGTTCAAGACCAGCCTGGTCAACATGGTGAAACCCCGTTTCTACTAAGAATGTAAAAATTAGCTGGGTGTAGTGGCAGGTGACTGTAATCCCAGCTACTCAGGAGGCTGAGGCAGGAGAATCGCTTGAATCCAGGAGGCAGAGGTGACAGTGAGCCGAGATCATACTATTGCACTCCAGCCTGGGTGAGTGAGTGGGACTCCATCTAAAAAAGAAAAGAAAAGAAAACGAGAGTCTTACATTTCTTTTTCTCTATTCTTCCCTGTGTTTTGCCCTACCTCTGTTGAAAGATAATTAAAGAATTAGGCATCTCCTCCTTTCTTGTGCCCTCTTTCCCCCTTCCCCAAATACTTCCCATGCCTGTCTGAAATCATCCCCATGAGGGCATGGTTCCTGGGAGTTACAGGTTCCCCTCCTTCACAATCTCCTGCGAGCTTTATTAAGACCATAACCTGGCCCAGTGCGGTGGCTCATGCCTATAATCCCAGCACTTTGGGAGGCCAAGGCAGGAGGATTGCTTGAGCTCAGGAGTTTGAGAATAGACTCAGTGAAATAGCAAGACCCCATTTCTAAAAAAAATACAAAAATAAGCTGGATATAATGGTGCATGCCTGTGTTTCCAGTCACTTGGGAGACTGAGAGGGGAGGATCGCCTGAGCCCAGGAGGTCAAGGTTGCAATGAGCCAAGATCCTGCCACTGCACTCCAGCCTGGGTGACAGAGCAAGACCTTGTCTCAGAAAAACAAAAAATGAATGAATTTTAAAAAGCCTATTACCCACTGTATAAAACACCCTTAATATAAGTAACTCCACCTTAGACAAACATTTCATTTTATATTTCATAGAGTACTTTCCCAACGAGAATAAGATGTTTTGCTTGGCCGGGTGCCGTGTCTCATGCCTGTAATTCCAGCACTTTGGGAGGCCTCAGAGGATGGATTGCTTGAGCCTGGGAGTTTAAGACCAGCCTGGGCAACATGGCGAAACCCCGTCTCTACCAAAAATACAAAAATTAGCTGGGTGTGATGGCGTGTGCCTGTAGTCCCAGCTACTCGGCAGGCTGACGCAGGAGGATTGCTTTAGTGTAGGAGGCAGAGGTTGCAATGAACCAAGATCCACCACTGCTCTCCAGCCTGGGCAACAGGGTGAGACCCTGTCCCCCAACCCCTAGAAAAGTTTTGCTTAATAAATCAACAAACAACGGCTGCATCCAACCAGATAAGGATGGACAAACAAGCACACTCTCACCATCACTTCTCACCAAATGATTCTGTAACCATTAAAAGAGCAGGCCTTCCGCCGGGTGCAGTGGCTCACGCCTGTAATCCCAGCGCTTTGGGAGGCTGAGGTGGGTGGATCACCTGAGGTCAGGAGTTCGAGACCAGCCTGACCAACATGGAGAAACCCTGTCTCGACTAAATATACAAAAACTAGCTGAGTGTGGTGGTGCATGCCTGTAATCCCAGCTCCTCGGGAGCCTGAGGCAGGAGAATTGCTTGAACTCGGGAGGTGGAGGTTGCAGTGAGCCGAGATCGCGCCATTGTACTCCAGCCTGGGCAACAAAAGTGAAACCTCCATCTCAAAAAAAAAAAAAAACAGACCTTCTAGTGGTTCTAGCACAGCCTTGCACTGCCTCATAATAAGAACCCAGTCTCTGCCTTCGAAGGCTCTACCACATCAAAGACTCTTCCTTGAAAGACTGAAGAGCAGGGCCCAGACCAGGACTGCTTTTGTCTTCTTTGCTCCTGCTGGACTGGTTTGTTAACTCTTTCTCCCATCTCTCTCCTCTGGATGTTAAGTGCTACTTTGTTTGTTGTGGAATGGTTAATGTGTAACATGTATATATTGCTTAAGTATATTATTACGTATGGTTTGCAGTGTTGATAGACTGTGGAGTGGCTTGAGCCTATGTGCAGCTCTGAGTACAGGTGAACAGAAAGTACTAAGGAGAACTGAACAGGAAGTACTAAGGAGAACTGAACAGGAAGTACTAAGGAGAATTGCCTCCTTGGGAACTCCATGTAGCCCATGGCTTTTGTGATTGAAATGGCATCAGTAAAAGCCTGACATTGTGGAAAGACATAAGCCCGTGTGTACTTGGTTATCTCTAACCTTGCACTGTTCTTGACACTCACCCAAACCTGTCTATCAGAATATATATATATATATATATATATATATATATATTTTTTTTTTTTTTTTTGAGATGGAGTCTTGCTCTGTCACCCAGGTTGGAGTGCAGTGACCGGATCTCAGCTCACTGCAAGCTCTGCCTTCCGGGTTTATGCCGTCCTCCTGCCTCAGCCTCCCAAGTAGCTGGGACTACAGGCGCCCGCTACCTCGCCCGGCTAGTTTTTTGTATTTTTAGTAGAGACGGGGTTTCACCATGTTAGCCAGGATGGTCTCGATCTCCTGACCTTGTGATCCGCCCGTCTCGGCCTCCCAAAGTGCTGGGATTACAGGCTTGAGCCACCGCGCCCAGCCAGAATTTATAATTTATATTTTAACAAGTTCTCCGGGTGACTGTTACGTCTAATAAAGTTTGAGAGCCAATGAAATACAAATCCATTTTCTTTTCTTTTTTTTTGAGATGGAGTTTCACTCTTGTTGCCCAGGCTGGTGTGCAAGAGCATGATCTCAGCTCACTGCAACCTCTGCCTCCCGGGTTCAAGCGATTCTCCTGCCTTAGCCTCCCAAGTAGCTGGGATTACAGGCATGCGCCACCACGCCCGGCTAATTTTGTATTTTTAGTAGAGATGGGATTTCTCCATGTTGGTGAGGCTGATCTCGAACTCCCAACCTCAGGTGATCCACCCACCTCGGCCTCCCAAAGTGCTGGGATTACAGGCCCAAGCCACCGCACCTGGCCCAAATCAATTTTCAAAACAAGCAAATGCTTCCCAGGAGGGTTCAAGTGGAGTCTGGGGGCTGAGGAGCTGTAGCTGTGATTGGATGGTGTGTGGTAGGATGGCAATCCAATTAAACCAACTCCTGGGAAGGGAGGTTTGATGGGGAGAGAAGCAGTGAGAGTCAGAGAGCATGGAATCCTTAGTGGGGAGGCTTGCTGTGAGAAGCCTTGGTTAGCTGCACACACAGAGAAGGCCCTAGGGAGGGAGGGGCAGCGTGCACAGAGAAAATGAGCCAACCCCAAAGGCAAGATCTTATCAAGATATTTTGGGAGCTGACTCTTTGCACGTTGTCTCTTCCCGGACATCAAAGGCAATTATCATGGAATGATCATCTGCTGTTGTCTAGTCTTGCCCTATCACTCCTAACTTCCTCTTTCTAGAAAATGGTAAGGCTCCGGAGAAAAAGTAAATCAGCCTAAATGATCTGAGCTCCTCAGTATGGGACATTTTAGGTCCTGATGGCAATTTCAGAAAAACCACACTCAGTAACCTTCCTTGATGTTTTCCATTAAGGAAAACCTAGCCGTGAGGAGTCTTTAGAAAGCTACAAGCACACCTGGAGGTTCTTTGCATCCAATTTTCATAGAGATTATTGCCCGTTCAAAGGTGAATTGCACAGGCCACTAGCTTTTCTTATTTCTGCTCTTTTTTCTTTGCATCACTCTGGCCATTCACTGCTTTTTGCTCTCAGATGTGGGGCAGGTGCCACAGACTTAGAAGAAAGGAGTAGATACTTCCAGGGGAACTGTGGCTCCTGGGCCGCCGCTTGTCATAAGTCATTTTGGGGTTTTTTGTTTTTTGTTTTCGAGATGAAGGCTCACTCTGTCGCCCAGGCTGGAGTGCAGTGGCGGGATCTCAGCTCACTACAACATCTGCCTCCCAGGTTCAAGTGATTCTCCTGCCTCAGCCTCCCAAGTAGCTGAAATTCCAGGTGCCCGCCACCATGGACAACTAAGTTTTGTATTTTTAGTAGAGACAGGGTTTTGCCCATGTTAGCCAGGCTGGTCTTGAACTCCTGACTTCAGGTGATCCGCCCACCTCGGCCTCCCAAAGTGCTGGGATTACAGGCATGAGCACCCATGCCCGGCCTGTCCTAGGTCATTTTGGTTGGCTTAAACTAAAGCAGCCTGTGCCACAGGGATTTACTCCCAGCAGCCCTTTCGCCCTAATGTTGTATTGCTTTTCAAAACAGTTGTCCTGCTCTCCTGGCCATTTCCTAACCAGGGCTACAAGCAGCAGCTCGGCTCCTTCCCTGTCCTTGGACCTGCTCTGACAATGAAATGTGATCCAGAAAAGCCCCTCTCAGAGGCTATGCAGCCTGCTGTCTGCCTGCCCTGGCACACCTTCCTAACACCCCTCCTGCAGGGGCCAAGGGGCTCTCTCTTCCCAGGGTCAGGCCCAGAGCCACAGTCTGACCCAACTGGCTGCCCTCCCCACCGCAGCACAGGTGCATAGCCAGCTGTTGACAGTGCATGGCTGCGTCTACGGCCATACTACCCTGAACGCACCTGATCTCATCTCATCTAGGAAGCTAAGCAGGGTTGGGCCAGATTAGTACTTAGATGGGAGACAGTGCACGGCTGCTGAAACAGCCTGCCACACAGGAGGGAATAACAGAAGTTACAGTCGCGCAGAGCATCGGATTTCAGTTAAACAGGTTTCAGTTAAACCATGAGCTCTGTACAGGGAGCCAGGAGACCCAGGTTCAGGACTCAGCCTGACCAATGAGTCACGGGCTGTGTTGCCCTGGAGTTGTCTTTTCACCTCTTTTGATCTCCTTAGTCACCCATGCAAATCATAATGACTAACATTTACTACGCCACAGGGACCATCAGAAGTTAAATATTAACTCCTTTGGTCCTCCCAGCAGTCTTTTTGTTGTTGTTGTTGTTGTTTTGAGACAGTCTCACTGTGTTGCCCAGGCTGGAGTGCAGTGGCTCACTCAACCTCCATCTCCTGGGTTCAAGTGATTCTCCTGCCTTAGCCTCTCAAGTAGCTGGATTACAGGTGTGCACCACCAGGCCTGGCTAATTTTTGTATTTTTATTAGAGACAGGGTTTTGCCATGTTGGCCAAGCTGATCTCCAACTCCCTGCCTCAAGCGATCCACCCACCTCGGCCTCCCAAAGTGCTGGAATTACAGGCATAAGCTGCCACACCTGGCCTTCCAGCAGTTTTATAAGGCAGATACAGTTATGTTACCTGCTTTCACATGAGGAGACTCAGAGAAGGCTGAAGCAACTTACTCAAGGTCAATAGCTAGTAAGTGATAGTTGATTTTTCTTTTGTAAAAATGAGATTTCACTGTATTGCTCAGCTTGATCTTGAACTCCTGGCCTCCGGTGATCCTCCTGCCTCAGCATCCCGAAGTGCTGGGATTACTGGTGTCCGCTATGCCCAGCCAATATTTGAGACAGAGTTTTGCTCTGTCACCCAGGCTGGAGCTCAGTGGCGCAAACATGGCTCATTGCAGTCTCGACCTCCTGGGCTCAGGTGATCCTCCTGGGTATCTGGAACCACAGGCAAGCCATGCCTGGCTAAATTTTTTATTTTTAATTTTTTTATAGAGATAGGGTCTTGCCATGTTGCCCAGGCTGAACTCCTGGCCTCCAGCGATCCTCCTGCCTCCCAGCCTCCCAAAGTGCTGAGATTACAGACATGAGCCACTGCATCCAGCCAATAGTTGACTTTGTTTTTTTTGAGATGGAGTTTCTCTCTTGTTGCCCAAGCTGTAGTGCAATGGCACGATCTCAGCTCACTGCAACCTCCTCCTCCCGGGTTCAAGTGATTCTCCCGCCTCAACCTCTCGAGGAGCTGGGACTACAGGCGCATGCCACCACACCCGGCTAATTTTTTGTATTTTTAGTAGACACAGGATTTCACCATGTTAGCCAGGCTGGTCTCAGATCAGCTCCTGACCTCAGGTGATCCACCCACCTTGGCCTCCCAAAGTGCTGGGATTACAGGTGTGAGCCACTGCGCCCGGCCAGTAGTTGACTTTTAACCACTATGCATGCTGTGTCTGATGGGATAGGAAAAATGTATTAGCTATCTACCACAAAGTGTAGTGGTGTGAAGCAATAAACATGTAGGATAACATGCAGTTTCTGTGGATCAGGAATGAGGGAGTGGCTTAAGTGAGGGTTCTGGATGAAGGTGTCATGAAGCTGTAGTCAAGATGTCAACTGGCCAGGTGCAGTGGCTAACGCATGTCAGCAGCTCAGGAGTTCAAGACTAGCCTGGGCAACATGGTGAGACTCCGTCTCTGCTAAAAATACAAAAATTAGCCAGGCATGATGTGCCTGTGGTTCCAGCTATTTGGGAGAGTCACCTGAACCCAAGAGGTCAAGGCTGCAGTGAGCCATGTTTGTACCACTGCACTCCAGCCTGGGCGATAGAGCAAGACTCCGCCTCAAAAAAATAAATGAAAAGGAGAAACAGAAGTCAACTATTGGCCAGGCATGGTGGCTAACTCCAGTAATCAAGGTGTCAGCAAAGTCGTGTTCCCTCTGAAGTCTCTCTCAGGAAGAATCCTTCCTTGTCCCTTCCAGCTTCTGGTAGCCGCAGGCAATTGGTTGGCACTTCTTGGCTTGCAGTAGCATCACTCCAGTCTCTTGTTGTTGTTGTTGTTGTTGTTGTTGTTGTTGTTTTTCTTTTTTGAGACGGAGTCTCACTGTGTTGCCCAGGCTGGAGTGCAGTGGCCCAATCTCGGCTCACTGCAAGCTCCATCTCCTGGGTTCACGCCATTCTCCTGCCTCAGCCTCCTGAGTAGCTGGGACTACAGGCGCTCACCACCACACCTGGCTAATTTTTTGTATTTTTAGTAGAGACGGGGTTTCACTGTGTTAGTCAGGATGGTCTCGATCTCCTGACCTTATGATCCGCCCGCCTCGGCCTCCCAAAGTGCTGGGATTACAGGCGTGAGCCACCGCGCCCGGCTTGCTGTTGTTTTTTGAAACAGAGTCTTGCCCTGTTGCTCAGGCTGGAGTGCAGTGGTACATTCACAGCTCACTGCAGCCTCAGGCTCCTGGCTCAAGTGATCCTCCTGCCTTAGCCTTCCGAGTGGCTGGTACCACAGGCACACACCACCACACCCAGCTGCTTTTTATGTTTTTCATAGAGATGAGATTTCACCACGTTGCCCAGGCTGCTCTCGAACTCCTGGGCTAAAGCAATCCTCCTGCCTCAGCCTCCCAAAGTCCTGGGATTACAGGCATGAGCCACCATGCTTGCTTGCTTCTGTTGTTACACGGCCTTCCTATGCCCTGTGTCTCCTCACTTGGCCTTTTTTTTTTTTTTTTTTTTTTGAGACGGAGTCTCGCTGTGTCGCCCAGGGTGTAGTGCAGTGGCCGGATCTCAGCTCACTGCAAGCTCCGCCTCCCAGGTTTTTACGCCATTCTCCTGCCTCAGCCTCCCAAGTAGCCAGGACTACAGGCGCCCGCCACCTCGCCCGGCTAGTTTTTTGTATTTTTTAGTAGAGACGGAGTTTCACCGTGTTAGCCAGGATGGTCTCGAACTCCTGACCTCGTGATCCGCCCGTCTCGGCCTCCCAAAGTGCTGGGATTACAGGCTTGAGCCACCGCGCCCGGCCCTTGGCCTTCTTATAAGAACACCAGTCCTAATCGACTATGACCTTATTGTCACTTGATTTTATCTGCAAAGACCCTATTTCCAAATAAGATAACATTCACAGTTTCAGGGGGTTAGAACTTCTCCGTTCACAGTTTCAGGAGGTTAGAACTTCAGGTATCTTTGGGCAGGGGCGGTGAGGAGCACAATTTAACCTACAACCCAGGCTTTATGATATGAAAAGCCCTGTGTACATATGAGTCAGTGTCACCTTCATTACTGCGGTGCTGGGAGAAATCACGATCATGGAAGCTGAGGGAAGAGTGATGATTAGACTGGCCTGCCTTATCGATGACATAATCAGCAGATAGCAGCATAGGCAGGCAATTCTTTTAAGTCACTTTGTGTATTTATTTATTTGTTTTTAGTTTATTTTATTTTTTTGAGATAGCGTCTCACTCTGTCACCAAGGCTGGAGAACAGTGGTGTGACCTTGGCTCACTGCAACCTCTGCCTCCTGAGTTCAAGCGATTCTCATGCCTCAGCCTCCTGAGTAGCTGGGATTACAGTTGCCTGCCACCACACCCGGCTAATTTTTGTATTTTCAGTAGAAACGCGGTTTCACCATGTTGGCCGGGCTGGTCTCAAACTTCTGACCTCAAGTGACCCACCCGCCTCGACCTCCCAAAGTGTTGGGTTTACAGGCATGAGCCACTGCGCCTGGCCTTTATTTTTATTTTTTGAGACAGGGTGTCACTTTGTCACACAGGCTGGAGTGCAATGGCATGATCATAGCTTACTGCAGACTTGAACTCCTGGGCTCAGGTAATCCTCTCGCCTCAGCCTCCTGAGTAGCTGGGACCACAGGAACACGCCAGCCACCACACCCAGCTCCTTAAGTCACTTTGAAAGTCCTTCATACCTAGGCCGTTTTTCCAAGCTGCGGATGCCCTCTCTCGCTGGAGGGTCCTCATGGCTTTCAGTGGATTCTGGATTCTGCCTGCAGAATTTGTCTCCATTGATTTCTTCCTTGGATGTTTTATCCTCCTAAGGCCAATTCGGCTCCAGAACTTTCCCACCTGACTATCCCAAACGTCTCTATGCCCCATGCCTTCCTCTATGTTTCAGAAGTCACCATTTCTCTGAAATCTCTGTTTCTAGGCAGAGTCTTGGCACACCTCCAAGGAACACCACCCCGCCCCTCATTCCTGGTGCTCACTGACTCCTCCGCCAAACCAGGTACTTGGCCGTGCATGCCAGGAAAAGACTGCACTGGGGATTGGTTGCTAGTCCCAGCTCTGCCTCCAGCGAGCTAGGTGAGCTCAGATAAGTCCCTTTGGCCCTTCATACTGTAGCTTCCCGACGTGTCAGACCCATTTCTACAGATACTAAATGAATACTCCCAGCAAGCCAGGCACAAGTTACAAGGGAAACTGAGTCACCATCTCTGCCCCCTAGACACTCATCTAATCAGTGAGACAGAAATGTCAACCAGTCATTAAGATATATACAGTATTGTAGTTTCAGAGGAAGAACAGATGCTCCTCAACTCACAAAGAGGTTACAGCCCAATGAACCCATCGTAAGTTGAAAATATCTTTAAGTCAAAAATGTATTTATGGTGGCTCACACCTATAGCCCAGCACTTTGGGAGGCCAAGGCAGGAGGATCACCTGAGGCCAGGAATTTGAGACCAGCCTGAGCAAGACAGAGACACCTAGCCAGGCGCGATGGCTCATGCCTATAATCCCAGCACTTTGGGAGGCTGAGGTGGATAGATCACTTGAGGTCAGGAGTTTGAGACCAGCCTGGTCAACATGACGAAATCCCGTCTCTATCAAAAACAGAAAAAATTAGCCAGATGTGGTGGTGTGCTCCTGTAATCCCAGGTACTCAGGAGGCTGAGGCAGGAGAATTGCTTGAACCCGGGAGGCAGAGGTTGCAGTGAGCCCAGATCGTGCCACTGCATTCCAGCCTGGGTGACAGAGCAACACTCTGTCTCAAAAAAAAAAAAAAAAAAAAAAAAAAAAAGACACTCCATCTCTATACAGACTTAAAAATAAATTAGCTGGGTGTGGTGGAGCGCACTTGTAGTCCCAGCTACCCTGAAGCCTGAGGCGGGGGATCGCCTGAGCCCGGGGATCGCCTGAGCCCAGGAGTTCAAGGTTACAGTGGGCTATGATTGTGCCACTGCACTCCAGCCTGGGTGACCCTGTCTCTAAAAAAATGCGTTTGTTAAACCTAACCTAGCAATCATCATAGCTTAGCCTAGCGTACCTTAAACATGCTCCAAACACTTAACTTTAGCCTGTAGTTGAGCACAGTCATCTAACACAAGGCCTATTTTATAATGAAGTGTCGAATAGTTCACATAATTTACTGAGTACTGTACTGAGAGTGAAAAACAGAATGGTGGTATGGGTTCTTGAAGGACGGTTTCTACTGAATGCACATTGCTTTCACGTCATTGTAAAGCTGAAAAATTCTAAGTCAAGGCCGGGTGCTGTGGCTCACGCCTGTAATCCCAGCACTTTGGGAAGCCAAGGTGGGCAGATCCCTTTAGCTCAGGAGTTCGAGACCAGCGTGGTCAACATGGTGAAACTCAATCTCTACTAAAAATACAAAAATTAGCCGAGTGTGGTGGTGGGCACCTGTAATCCCAGCTACTGGGGAGGCTGAGGCAGGAGGATCACTTGAACCCAGGAGGTGGAGGTTGCAGTGAGCTGAGGTTGCCCTACTGCACTCCAGCGAGACTCTGTCTCAAAAAAAAAAAAAAAAAATTCTAAGTTGAATAATCATTAAGTCAGGGACCTCCTGTACACGAAGTGCATGGAAACAAAGACAAGAGGGTGGGGACCCATGTGAGCCCGGAATGGGGGAATAGAGTCAGAGAAGTGAGATTTGAGCTGGGCTTGGTCCCTGAGTAGGAATTCCTAGGCGGGAGGGAAAGAAAGTCTTAGCAGAGGGAACGGCGTGAAAAGGACATGGAGGCTGCAAGGTCTCGGTTCAGAAAGCAGTGAGGAACCCAGTGTGGCTTCAGAAAGGGACCAAAGAGGGAGAGAGGAAGATCGCAGGCTGGCAACGAGGTCTTGACCTTGCCCTTGAAGCGGACGCCTCTTAGGATCTGGGGTTGGTGGTCGAGGTGAAAGTGGAGGGGAAGGCTAGACTGTAGTGGCACTCAGGGTGGAGAGGAAAAGTCAGATACAAGACCTCTCTGCAAGGCAGACTCGGAACCTCCAGAATTGGAGGCTGAACCCCTGCAAAGGCTATGAAGAGAGACAGGCAAGGCCTCTACAAGCTCCAGGCTGGTTTGGATGATCGCAAATGTGGACATCACAAACAACAGCATGGGGCCCAATCCAGCTTACATATACATTTGATTTTATCAACCCAATGTTTTAAATTTGAATTGGTTGCTAGAATTTAATAATAAGATTTTACACAAAAATCTAGACTTCTAGCTTCCTGTGGAAACCAGAACATGTGGCAGCTCCAAGGCCATGCTCCTACATAACAGCCGTCAGCTGGGGCTGTCTAGTTCGCCACACTCCTCATCATTCCCTAGTGTGTCTCATGCAGCCTTCTTCCTTCATGTGTGCGGCCTGCCCGGCCCCTGTCAGCACTGAAGTGTGCAGCTCCTTTTCCAAGACCTGTTGCTACTGCAGAGGTCCATACTTCTGTGACGAATTGTATTTTGGTTAAACCAACTCCACAGTGCCGGGTGCGGTGGCTCACTCACTCCTGTAATCCCAACACTTTGGGAGGCCCAGGTGAGAGGATCGCTTGAGCCCATGAGTTTGAGAATGGCCTGGGCAAGATGGCAAGACCCCGTCTCTACCAAAAAATGTAAAGATTAGCCAGGTGCAGTGGTGCACACCTGCAGTCCCAGTTACTCAGAAGGCTTAGGCAGGAGGATAGCTTGAGCTCAGGAATTCAAGGCTTCAGTGAGCTATCATCGTGCCACTGCGCTCCAGCCTGGTCAGCAAAGGGAAACCCCCATCTCTAAAACAAAACAAAACAAAAAACCCAACTCCATCCAGGTGGGGATTTAATCCCAAATCCACACAAGATATTTGGGGGAAGAGTTTTTGGCTACCTACATTCTGCCAGAAAGATGCACTGTGGGTATTGGAGAGAGATGATCTAAACTCTAGGATGAAGAAACTGAAGCCCCACCATGGGTCAATTATGTTTTTGCTTATTTTTGTTTCATTCAAGCTGTTCTGTGAGGAGCTGTGAGAGAGACTGCATCCGATGGCGAGCCTCTCCTGTCTGTTTCTTGCCCTGGACCTTTTGGCCCTCTGGGCCTCACTCTAGCTGTGGCCGGTAGGCATCTTCCATTATCCTAGGAGACCCGATTACAAAGCTGCTGTCCTCTTATTTCTCTGGGGAGCATCCTGTTTTGCAGTTCTGCATCTGACTTAGGAGTTGTAAAACACAGTCACTGTGATGACAGCAGCCTGGAAACCTCTAGCCCCCTGTGCTAACTCCCCTGGGCTGCCATAACAAATTACCATGAACTGGCCAGGTGTGGTGGCTTATGCCTGTAATCCCAGCACTTCGGGAGGCTGAGGCAGGTGGATCACCTGAGGTCAGCAGTTTGAGACCAGCCTGGTCAACATGATGAAGCCCCATCTCTACTACAAATACAAAAATTAGCTTGGTGTGGTGGTGGGCACTTGTAATCCCAGCTACTTGGGAGGCTAAGGCAGGAGAATTGCTTGAACCCAGGTGGCAGAGATTGTAGTGAACCAAGATCATGCCACTGCACCCCAGCTTGGGCAACAGAGCGAGACCCTGTCCAAAAAAAAAAAAAAAAAAAACAAACCAAAAAAAAACCCCAAAAAACTCAAATTGTCGTGAAAACAACAGAAATTTCATTCTCACCGTTCTGGGGGCCAGAAATCTGAAATTAAGGTGTCAGCCAGGCCACTCTCCCTCTGAAGGCTCGAGAGGAGGATCCTTCCTTGCCTCCTCCAGCTGCTGGGGGCTCCAGGTGTTTCTTGGCTTGTGGCTGCATCACTCCAGTCTCTGCCTCTGTGCTCCCGTGGACTCATCTCTGTGCCTCCCACATCTCTGTGTCTCCGCGTGTCTTCTCCTTTTCTGTCTCATAAGAACACTGGTCACTGAATTTAGGCCCTATCCTAAACTAGAATGATCTGATCTCAAGATCCACATTTTAATTACATCTGTGAAGACACTTATTCCAACTAAGGTCACTTTCCGAGGTTCCAGGTGAACATCTTTCTCTTTCCCTCTTTTTTCTTTTAGGGGAGCAGGTGGGACACATTTCAACCCACTCTGCCCCAGCCACCTTGTCCCCATTGTGTGACGTTGCTGTGGAACAAATAACATCCAGACATAGAGGCTTCAAACAGCAACAACCATCTTATTACCTCCCATGCTTTCTTTGGGCAAGAAGTCCAGGCAGGGCCTGGCTGGGCACGATCGTAGCTCCCTGCAGCCTCCTCCCAGGCCTAAATGATCCTCCTGTCTCAGCCTCCCGAGTAGCTGAGACTACAGGTGTGCACCACCACTCCCAGCTAATTTTGTTTGTATTTTGTAGAGACCAGGTTCTAGCTCTGGGTCTTTCAGACAGGTGCAGTCAGGCAGTGCACGCTGCTGGGACAGCATGGGGCTGAGGTAACAGGGGACTGGCAGGCATCTGTGTGTCCTCCATCCTTCATGTGGCCTCAGGGCCTCTCCCTGTGGGTAGTTAGGGCTTCCTCAGCGGGGCAGCCTTAGGGAAGTCCGACTGCTTCCCGGAGAGCGAGGCAGACAGCACGCATTCTTTCATCTGGCTTTCAGCGTCACAGAGGGTCACTTCCGCTGTGCTCTGTCAGTTGAGACAGCCCCCAAAGCCTGTCCTCCCCCAGGGTTTTCACCAAGTCTCAGCAGTAGAGCTCTCTCCAGCAGCAAGTCTCCGTTTACAGCTGGAGAAATGACATCTCCCTTTACAGCTTCAGTAACTAGCTGCCAAGTTATCCTAAGGGCAGAGCCACAGCTGGATCCAGGAAGCCGACTCCAGGGCTCATGGCTACTGCCTGTCCTTCCTCCAGCCTGGGAAAGGGCGCCTGTCCAAGTCGAAAACTGCTCTCCAGCTGGGCGTGGTGGCTCACGCTTGTGATCCGAGCTGTTAGGGAGGCAGAAGCAGGAGGATAGCTTAAGCCCAAGAGTTCAAGGCCTGCCTGAGCAATATAGCCAGACCCCGTTCTCTAAAATATAAAATAAGGTCAGGTGTGGTGGCTCATGCCTGTAAACCCAGAACTTTGGGAGGCTGAGGTGGGCGGATCGCTTGAGGCTAGGAGTTTGAGACCAGCCTGGCTAACATGGTGAAACCTCATCTCTACTAAAAATCCAAAAAATTAGCTGGGCATGGAGGTGCACACCTGTAATCCCAGCTACTCAGGAGGCTGAGGCAGGAGAATCAGTTGAATCTGGGAGGCAGAGGTTGCAGTGAGCCGAGATCGTGCCACTGCACTCCAGCCTGGGCAACAGAGTGAGACCTTGTCTCAAAATAAATAAATAGGCTGGGTGTGGTGGCTCACGCCTGTAATCCCAGCACTTTGGGAGGCCAAGGTGGATGGATTACCTGAGGTCAGGAGTTCGTGACCAGCTTGGCCAACATGGTGAAACCCCATCTCTACTAAAATTACAAAAAAAATTAGCCGGGCGTGGTGGCGCACCTGCCTGTAATCCCAGCTACTCAGCCTCCTGAGTAGCTGGAAAAAAAAGAACCCTGGAGGTGGAGGTTGAAGGAAACAAAGACAACGCAACAGAACCCAAGCCAGGGGAAAAGAGTAAAATACAAACCAAAAAAAAAAAAAAAAAAAAAAAAAAGAAAAGAAAAGAAAAAGAAAAAAGAAAGAAAGAAAAATAAATAAATAATAAATAAAAATAAAAAAAGAAAAGTGCTCTCCAGATGGTTGGAAGACAACAGGGATGCAATGAAAGGAGGCCTGTGGACCGGTAGCCGGACAACCTGGCTTCCAGCCCTGGCTTTGCCATTTCTATTTGTGTGGCCTTAATGTAGTTTCCTGCTCAATCACAAAAGGGAGGATGCCTGCCCGGCTGCCTTTCATGGTTATCATGGGTGAAATGTGATGAAATATATTAGAGTGCTTGGAACACTCGTTACTGCTCTTTAAATAAAAGGTATTGTGTGCTGTTTTAGTCCTCAGAGTGCTGCAGACATCCAGCTGTTTTACAAATATTTGTGGATTTTAATGTAAAGATTTCCTATCAACCCCAGAAGAGGTGCCACCCAGCAACTCTACCCTGTCACCCGGGCTGGTCTCACCAGGGATACCACTAGGTCAAATCATTCATGAGGGGCTGTGGATTTTGGGGCTTGGGGGTCCTTGTGGCCCCCAAGTAGCCAGTGAATGAGGTTGGGAAAGGAGACGGCTGTGTGAACACACTACCCCAAAACTTAGTGGCTTAACACAACAATTTATTTTTCTCTCTCATGGTTGTGTGGGTTGATGGGGCTCAACTGGCCAGTTCTTCCTCAGGGATCTCTGTGTAGCTGCAAGCAGATAGCCACGGGGGCTGTGGTCATCTGAAGGCTCAACCGGGCTGGATGTCCAAGATGGTGACTCAGGGCTTCTCCATGTGGCCTCTCCAGCAGTACAGCCTGGCTGCTGCTGCCTTTTTTTTGTGGGAGGGGAAGGGTCTTGCTTTGTTGCCCAGGCTGGAGTGCAGTAACATAATTTCAGCTCACTGCAGCCTCCTCCCAGGCCTAAGCAATCCTCCCATCTGAGCTTCCTGAGTAACTGGGACCACAGGTGTGTACCACCACACCCAGCTAATTTTTTTTTTTTTTTTTTGAGACAGAGTCTTGCTCTGTTGCCCAGGCTGGAGTGCAGTGGCCAGATCTCAGCTCACCGTGCTCTGCCCTGGTTTACGCCATTCTCCTGCCTCAGCCTCCCGAGTAGCTGGGACTACAGGCTCGCCACCTTGCCCAGCTAGTTTTTTTGTACTTTTTGTAGAGACGGGTTTCACTCCATGTTCGGCCAGGATGTCTCATCTCCTGACCTCGTGATCCACCCGTCTTGGCCTCCCAAAGTGCTGGGATTACAGGCTTGAGCCACCGTGCCCGGCCAGCTAATTTTATATTTTGTAGAGATGAGGTGTCACTGTTGCCCAGACTGGTCTCCAACTCCTGGACTCAAATGATCCTCCTGCCTTGGCCTCCCAAAATGGTAGGATTACAGGTATGAGCCACTGCACCCAGCCCCAGGCTTCTTAAATGTAAGCTCCTGGCTTCAAGAGCAGGTAGACATTGCCAGTTCTCTCCAGGGCTCCAGGCATACCTGGCACAGAGTCACATGCTGATACCACCATATTCTTTTGGTCAAGACACCCCAGATTAAATGGGGTGGTGGAGAAAGGGACTCTACCCATCAATGGGACAGTGACAGGGAGGAAAGGAAGTGATGCCCACTATCACCCAGAATGAGGGCCAGTCCTAATTCTAAGCCTCCTCAGCTGCCCAGGTTAGAAGGTTTGTCACTGTGACAATGTAGGGGTCCTGGCTTTGGCTGGAGAGTGTGGGGAGCAGCAGAGACCCCTGAAAAGAAAAGCCGCTGAGCAGCCTTAGCCCCTCCCCAGCTGTCCAGGTGCTGCTGGGTTGCCCGGTGCAATGGGAATTAGAGCCCTGGGCCACCAAGGTCAGGGCCAAGATACAGAGGCCTGTCCCTGGCCACCATCCAGCCTGGCCTCCCTCCCACATCCTGACCACAGCTCTGACCAGGCAGTTGCGTGGCTACATGGGGGGTGGCTTCTGATTGTCCAGTGGGCAGCTGTGTAGGCACAGGCGCCAAAGCCGACCAAACAAACTTTTCATTGAACTGGCTATCTCTTGGGTAAAGAACTGGTCACAGCTCCGCCTGTTTGCATTTCTCAGGCCTAGAGGAGCCGGTGCCATGCGCAGCCAGTGCCATGCGCAGCCAGCCTCGCCTCTCCTGTGTGTTTTCTGGCCTCGCCCCTCCTCCTGGCCCCCTGCAGTAGCTTCCCTTAAACTGGCACTGCTCCCTGGCTTTCCAAGCCATCCCCTGCCTCACCAGCTGATTTCTGTCTTTCTTTGTCCCTTTATCTGCCCATTCTCTCATTCTACAATCATCATTGGGGATCTCAGAGTGTCTGGGAACCAGGGACATTGGGAACCACCCTCCAGAGTTCACACATAAATGCTGGGCGCGGTGGCTCACGCCTGTAATCCCATCTCTTTGCGAGGCTGAGGTGGGTGGATCACCTGAGGTCAGGAGTTTGAGACCAGCCTGGCCAACATGGCGAAACACTGTCTTCACTAAAAGTACAAAACTTAGCTGGATGTGGTGGCCCACACCTGTAATCCCAGCTACTCAGGAGGCTGCACTCCAGCCTGCGTGACAGAGCAAGAACCTGTCTCAAAAAGAAAAACAAAACAAAACAAAACAAAACCAAAGTTCACACATAAAATATTCATTTCCTGTCACTGATGAAAGAAATTCCTATAAACTGGGTGACTTCAGAGATATTTATCCTCTCACAGTTCTCAGGCCAGATGTCCAAGATCAAGGTGTGGGCAGGGCGGGTTCCTTCTGGAGGTTCTGAGGAAGAACCTGTTCCATTCCTCTAGCTTTGGGGACTCCCAGCAATCCTCAGCACTCCAATCTCTGCCCCATTGTCACAGGGCCTTCTCCTGTAAGTCTCAGTATGTCCTTTTTTGGTTCCTATAGGGACATTTTCATTGAATTTTGGGCCCATCCTAGTCTTGTATGATCTTATCTAGGTCCTTACCTTCTTCTTCCTTTTTTTTTTTGAGACAGGGTCTCACTCTGTTGCCCAGTCTGGAGTGCAGTGACACAGTCACAGCTCACTGCAGCCTCCACCTCCTGGTGTCAAGTGATGCTCCTGCCTCAGCCTCCTGAGTAGCTGGGACTACAGGTGTGCACCACCACACTTGCCTAATTTTTGTATTTTTTGTAGAGACAAGCTTTTGCCATGTTGCTCAGGCTGGTCTCAAACTCCTAGGCTCAAGCTATCTGCCCACCTAGGCCTCCCAAAGTGCTAGGATTATAGGTGTGAGGCACTGCACCTGGTCCTTACCTTAATTCTATCTGTAAAGACCCTATTTCCAAATCGGTCACATTCTGAGATTCCAGGTAGACTATTAAATAGTGAGGGATGCTACTCAACCCCTTATGCAGCCACTGGGATGCTCATCCCATAAACCCCCGAGGAGCCTTTCCACCAAGGGCCATTAGCTTCCCGGGAAAGCCCAGCAGGTGTACCAGAGACAGGCCCCCAGCTGAGTCCATGGCAGCTCAGAGGCACTGCCCTCTTCCTCTGCAAAACATGAAACCATAGTTATCCCAATAAAGCTTCTTACCTGCCTTTTGTCTGTGGAGGTTCCCAAGGCTCCTCACCCACTCCTGTCCTTTTCTTCTTGTATATTGGCTTTCATATTTTCCTTTGTTTGTTTGTTTGTTTGTTTTTGAGATACAGTCTTGCTCTGTGGCCTAAGCTAGAGTGCAGTGGCGCGATCTCGGCTCACTGCAACCTCCGCCTCCCAGATTCAAGCAATTCTCCTGCCTCATTTTTTTAGTTTTATCTATTTATTTATTTATTTTTTGAGACAGGGTCTTTCTTTGTCACCCAGCTACAGTGTAGTGACATGATCCCTGCTCACTGCAGCCTCAACTTCCCAGGCTCAAGCAATTCTCCTGCCTCAGTCTGCCGAGTAGCTGGGACCACAGGCACGTGCCGCCAAACCTGGCTAATTTTTGTATTTTTTGTAGAGATGGGGTTTTACCATGTTGCCCAGGCTGGTCTAAAACTCCTGAGCTCAAGCTATCTGCCTTTCTCAACCTCCGAAAGGGCTGGGATTATAGGCATGACCCATAAGGCCCTGCCTGAGTTTGCTCTTTTTATCTCCATTTTACAGGTGAGGAAACTGAGGCTCAGAGAAACAACAACTGTCCCAAGGGCACATAGATTTAGCTGTAGTCAAAAGGAAACTACGGGGCCAGGAGCAGTGGCTCACGCCTGTAATCCCAGCACTTTGGGAGGCTGAGGCGGGCAGATCACTTGAGGTCAGGAGTTCGAGACAAGCCTGGCCAACATGCTGAAGTCCCGTCTCTACCAAAAATACAAAACTTAGCCAGGTGTGGTGGCGGGCACCTATAGTCCCAGCTACTCGGGAAGACAGCTGATCCTAAAGAGTGCTCAGACCTGCCCTAGGAGGTGCCTGGCGAATAACAGCTGGGTCAGCAAACTACAGTCCACAAACCAAATCCAGCCTGCCACCTGTTTGTATAAATAAAGTTTTATTGGAACACGGCCATCCCCATTCGTTGCCTTGTTGTCTGTCTGCTTTCATGCTGTACTGGCAGAGCCGAATAGTGATAGAGACCATGTGGTCATGAACGAAGTTGAAAATGTTTGCTATTTGACTCTTTATAGAAAAAGTTTGCTGAGCCCTGAACTGGGGAGGCGGTGGGGCCTCAGGATGTTCTCTGCATGAGGTGGTTTCTGTCTGGGCTCCTGATAGAAGAGGGGAGAGATTTGTGTTTCCAATCAGAGACAGTTCATTGGATGCGGTATCTATGTCTGTGTCCCAACCCTGCGCGCTGGACTTGTTCAGGAGGGGAGCGGGGTGGGGGTTGGAGTGGTGCTGACTCAGGACTGGGTCCTCCTCACTGATTCTCAGGGGCCACCCTGCTCACTGAGCAGCTGCAGCCCCCCTCAGGCTCGGGACAGCCACTAGTGCAGGACAACTGGTACCCCCTCCCCTGCAGGTCCAGGTAGCGGCAGGAGGACAGGACAAAACTTGTTTTCAGCGCACAAGGAATCCCAGCCCCACCATACCCAAAAATGTCTGCAGAGCCTGGGGCCAGGAGGTGAATTCCTGAGTGAGCCCCTACCGAGCTCATCTGTGAATGCGACCTGATTGGTGTGGCTGGCTGGAGAGGCTGGGCTCCCTGCCTTCCCTGCCCTCTCTCCCCACTCCACAGAGAGAGGTCCTAGGGGTCCTGCCCTCTGTCATTGGTCAGAGTGACAGTCAGGATTGCCCCATTAGGAACAGCGGTGGTCTCTTTCTTGGGTGCCTTTCCTTGCTCCTGGGGTATCCTGGCATCTGCAGCTCTTTTCTCAGATGTGGGAGGGGCTCTGGGGAAAGGAAGGCCTGCCCTGGACAGATCTCAGCCACTTGGGGGGATCAGAACACGCATTCCACCCGCGAGTGGCTTCCAAACAGCAACTAAGCACGTAGAGAGGCACACGACCCCATTGCCCCTTGCTGCCCGGTGAAGTTGTGCCAGCCCCTGGCTATGTCTTTGTGCTTGGAATACTGGCCAGGCTGGCCACTGCACCTGCTGAGCCGTTGGCATGCCCTGAGCCCCCAGCTGCACCAGCTCCTTGGGAGGATGGCCTCTGCACCCAGGTCCCTCACTCTGGTGGGCTGCTGCCCCAACGATTGATTTTTTGATGTGTTTTGTGCTGACTCTATTCTGTTCAGCAGCAGTGCTCTTTCTGGCACCACAGTGCCTGCCTGCAGGCTGGGCTGGCCAGATAGCCAGGGAGAACCACATGCCTCATCCCTGGGAGGCTCAGAGAGAGGAGGCAGGAGCCAGACTCGCAGTCAACAGAAGCCATGGAGGGGACCTCAACGCAGGTCCCCATCCTAGCTGATTTCATCAACACCCTCAGGTTTCAAATATCCCTGGGCTCAGCCTGTCATGCTGTGAAACCAATGTGAGTGACTCCGAGCTAAGCAACTCACAACACAGGCTAAGAAGGGTAACTGGCAGCTTAGCAGGGCTGGAGACTTTTGAAGACCACAAAACACATTATTACATTACCATACATGTGAACATTTACAAACTTTTTTTTTTTTTTTTTTTGAGACAGGGTCTTGCTCTGCTGCCCAGGCTGGAGTGCAGGGATACAATCATGGCTCACTGCAGTCTTGACCTCCGGAACTCAGGCAATCCTCCCACTTCAGCTTTCCAAGTAGCTGGGACTATAGGTGTGCACCACCCTGCCCAGCTAATTTTTAAAATTACTTATAGACCTGGGTTCCACTCTGTTGCCCAGGCTGTTCTCAGACTACTGGGCTCAAGGGATCCTCTCACCTTGGCCTCCCAAAGGGTTGGAATTACAGGTATTAGCCACCGTGCTGGCCTATTTTTTATTATTCAAATTAGAGACAGGGTCCCGCTATGTTGCCCAGGCTGGTCTCAAACTCCTAGGCTCAAACAATCCTCCTGCCTTGGCCTCCCAAAGTGCTGGGATTACAAATGTGAGCCACCATGCCTGGCCTACAAACTGTTTCAATCACGAAAGGAATCCATATTTGTTAAACCATTTCGAAACAAGATCAGAATGAATTGAAGACAAACACAGAATAACCGCAGTTCCCTCCATTCGCCCCCATATCCTCTTCCCTAGAGAAGCCATTCTGAACAGTTTGGGCTGCCTCTTTCCGGAAGTTTTCTGGAAAACTTGCTTGATTATTTGAGTCTTGCAACAATTCTGTGAGATGAGCAGGTCAGATTGCATAGCTGCCAGTTTATAGGTGAGCACAAGGGGCTTGAGGAAGTCATTCTTTGTCCCAGGTATAGCAGCAAGCCAGCCACAGAGCCAGAAGGAGCTCCTGCATCCCAGGCCTCACCCATTTCTCTTTCCCCTGGGACTGGCTGTCCTAATGAGTGGCCCATGACTTCTCTTCCCCAAGCAGATCATCTTGTTCCACAAACAGAAAACTCAGAGGCCTTGTTTCAGGTAGTAAACAAGACAGCGACCAGCTCTAGAGGCCTCTGCTCTCCAGGCCTCTCAGGGATGCAGGGAGGGCCGGAGCAGGGGAGTCTTCCCAGGCCCAGGACCGGGGAGCTGGGAGCGGAAGGGCAAAGGACAGCTGGCTCCCCAGTCCCAGGAAGAAGGCCAGTAGGATTCTCTTAGTGATTCCCACTCACTTCAATCCTTCTCTTAGCTTTGGTGTTGAGTGGCAGCCTCGTCTATTCTAGAAACCAGAGAAGTGGAGGGCAGTGTGTTCAGATCTGACAATCCCAGAACAAGACAAGATGAACTCTCGCTCCACCGTTAGAAGAAACGGTATGTGCAGTTTCAGGCAAGCTATTTGACCTGATGAAAAACATGTTTCAAAAGGATAAGTAATATCTTCCAGGACGAGTCAGAAGTGTTCTTACCATTTTGCCGTCAAAAAAGTGAATATAACTTGGCCTTGGAAACTAGTGGAGAACAAAATGCACAGACCAACTCCACAGTGAGAAAAGAAAGCAAATCTGCACACTTCATATTCCTTAGGCAAAAGGCAATCTGTTCTCTCTCCCAAGAAGCAGGCGAATGGCTGTTTTTTTGAGTTTTCTATGAAATCAGCATTTCTCCCTTCCTTGGAACCTACCCAAAGGTTCTACCTAGAACTCTGAGTGTCAAAATCCTACCTAGAACAAAGAGTAAAACTGGGTCATCATAAGCCTATGCCTTGTAAAAATAAGTTAAAAACAAGGAAAGGTTGTAGATACAGACAGATGATTCTAAAATGTCTATGGAAGGGCAAAAGAATTGGAAAAGCCAAACAATTTTGATAAAGAAGAATAACAAAGCAATAGGACTTATAATCACACTACTCTGCTTGAAGACTTATGATAAAGTGGCAATCGTCAAGACAATGTGGTATTGGCAAATGGGTAGAGGCCAGCAGTCAATGAGAGAGAATAGAGAACACAGAAATAGACCAAACACAAGTAAACCCAACTGATTTTTGACAAAGATGTCAATTCCATCGGTTTTGACAAGACGTAATTTAACAAAGGAGAGCAATCTTTTCAACACATGGTTGCAATGATTGACATCCATATTTTAAAAAAGGGGGGAACCTCAACCTAAACCTCGTACCTTCCTCAAATGTTAACTTTTATTATTATTTTGAGACAGAGTCTCACTCTGTTGCCCAGGCTGGAGAGCAGTGGTGCCATCTCAGCTCACTGTAACCTCTGCCTCCCAGGTTCAAGCAATTCTCCTGCCTCAGCCTCCCGAGCAGCCGGAATTACAGGCACCCACCACCGTGCCCAGCTAAGTTTTGTATTTTTAGTAGAGATGGGGTTTCACCATGTTGGCCAGGCTGGTCTTGAACTCCTGACTTCAAGTGATCTTCCCACCTCGGCCTTCCAAAGTGCTCGGATTAGAGGTGTGAGACACCATGCCCAGCCAGTCTGTAGTATTTGTAGGAGCACAAAATGGAGTAAGACATTGAACTTCACCAAAATTAAAAATTTTGCTGTGTGAAAGACACTGTTAAGAGAATGGAAAAACAAACAATAGAATGAGAGAAGATACAAATCACATATTCCACAAAGAAACTTGTATCCATAATATATAAAGAACCCTTAAAATTCAACAACAAGAAATAAATAAATCCAACTTTAAAAGGGGCAAAAGATTTGAATAGACATTTTACCAAAGAGGATACACAGATGGCAAATAAGCTCATGAAAAGACATTTAACATTATTAGCCGTTAAGGAAATGCAAATTAAAGGCATGATGAGATACCACCACATGCCTAGTATAATGGATAAAATTAAAAAGATTGACAATGTCAAACACCGCCAAAGATGTAAAGCACCTAAAACCTTCAACATTGTTGGTAGAAATGCAAAATGGTAAAGTCACTATGGAAAACAGTTTGGCAATTTTTTATAGACTGAAACATACACGTATCATGTATTATTCTGCTCTCATGCTGCTAATAAAGACATACCCAAGACTGGGTAATTTATAAAGGAAAAAGGTTTAATTGACTCACAGTTCTGCACGGCTGGTGAGGCCTCAGGAAACTTACAATCATGGCAGAAGGGGAAACAAACATATCCTTCTTCACATGGCAGCAGCAAGGAGAAATGCAGAGTGAAGGAGGGGGAAAGCCCCTTATAAAACAATCAGATCTCATGAGAACTCACTCACTATCATGAGAACAACAGCATGGGGGTAACCGCTCCCATGATTCAATTACTTCCCACCAGGTCCCTCCCATGACACATGGGGATTATGGGAACTACAATTCAAGATGAGATTTGGGTGGGGACACAGGCAAATCATGTCATACCACATGACCAACAATTTCAGTTCTGTGTATTCCCAAGACCAGGGTTTCTCAGCCTCAGTGCTATTGATATTTTGGACCAGATCATTCCTTGTTGTGGGGACTGTCCTATGTATTATAGGTTGTTTCGCAGCATCCCTGACCTCTGCCAACCAGATGCCAGCAGCACTTCACCTTGACAATCATAAATGTCGGAGTCATTGCCAAATGTCCCATGGGAGGCAAAATTGCCTCCAGTTGAGAATTACTGCCTAGAGAAATGAAAACCTTTGTTCACACAAAAATCTTTGCACAAGTATCTACAGCAGCTCTATTCATAATCACCGAAAACTGGAAACAACCCAAATGTCCTTCAATGAATGAATGGATAAACAAACTATGGTATCCCCACACAATGGAATACTACACAGTAATTAAACCAAATGAACTATTGATATATACAACACCTGCGATGAACCTCAAAGGCATTATTCTAGAGAAAAGAGCCAGTCCAAAGGTTATATCATGTACAATTCCATTTCTTTTTTTTTTTTCTGAGATGGAGTCTCACTCTGTCGACCAGGCTGGAGTGCAGTGGCACAATCTCAGCTCACTGTAAGCTCCGCCTCCTGGGTTCACGCCATTCTCCTGCCTCAGCCTCCCGAATAGCTGGGACTACAGGCGCCCACCACCACACCTGGCTAATTTTTTGTATTTTTAGTAGAGATGGGGTTTCACCGCATTAGCCAGGATGGTCTTGATCTCCTGACTTTGTGATCCACCCTCCTCGGCCTCCCAAAGTGCTGGAATTAAAGGCGTGAGCCACCGTGCCCAGTCATAAAATTCCATTTCTATGACGTTCTCAAGAAGACAAAATTACAGGGACAGAGAACATATAAGTGATTTCTAGGCAGAGGCTGGGGTGGGGAAAGAATGTGGCTCCCCGAAGGGGACTCTTGAGGAGGTTTCTTGGGAAGATGGAACTGTCTGTATCCTGATTGTGATGGTGATTATGCAAATCGAAACAACAACAACAACAAAAATCAACTTTACTATATGTTAATTTTATTTATTTATTTATATTTATATATTTTTATTTTCTGAGACTGTGTCTCACTCTGTCACCCAGGGCCCAGGCTGGAGTGCAGTGGTGCGATCTCAGCCCACTGCAACCTCCATCTCTCAGGTTCAAGTGATTCTCCTGCCTCAGCCTCCTGAGTAGCTGGGATTACAGGCACCCACCACCACATCTAGGCTAATTTCTGTATTTTTAGTAGAGACAGGGTTTTACCATGTTGCCCAGGCTGGTCTCAAACTCCTGAACTCAAATGATCTGCCCTCCTTGGCCTCCCAAAGTGTTGGGATTACAGGTGTGAGCCACTGTGCCTGGCCAGTTTTACTATATATTAATTTTTGGAAGTAAATAGAAACAAGGAAGGGGAGGTGAATTAAGGAAAAGGAATTTTTTTTTTCTTTTGAGACAGAATATTGTCTTGTTGTCCAGGCTATAGTGCAATGGCACGATCTCGGTTCACTGCAACCTCTGCCTCCCGAGTTCAAGCGATTCTCCCGCCTCAGCCTCCTGAGTAGTTCGGATTACAGGCATGCGCCACCATGCCTGGCTAATTTTGTATTTTTAGTAGAGATGGGGTTTTTCCATGTTGGTCAGGCTGGTCTCGAACTCCCAACCTCAGGTGATCCACCTGCCTCAGCCTCCCAAAGTGCTGGGATCACAGGCATGAGCCACAGCGCCCGGAACTCCAGCCTCTTTTATAATCTAATCACCTCCCAAACGCTCTGCCTCTTAATACCATCGCATAAGAGAGAAAGTTTCAACATATGAATTTAGGTGGTGCACAAACAGACCACAGTCCAAAAAGTAACTCCCCCAACAGTCACTCAGGTAGGATGCAGCTGAGCTAGAATCTGAAGCCATCCTCTGATAGCTGGTGCCTGAGCCCATATGTACTTTGGTCTAGAGTGGAAATGAGGATAGCAGTGACCCAAGACCCCAGGTCTTGGCTGCTATAGGGTGAGGTAGAAAAAAGCATGTGATGGGGAGCCCGAAAACCTGGATGCCGCTGGGTGTGGTGGCTCATGCCTATAATTCCAGCACTTTGGGAGGCTGAGGCTGATGGACCACCTGAGGTCAGGAGTTTGAGACCAGCCTGGCCAACATGGTGAAACCCTGTCTGTACTAAAAATACAAAAATTAGCCAGGTGTGGTGGTGCATGCCTGTAATCCCAGCTACTAGGGAGGCTGAGACAGGAGGATTGCTTGAACCCTGGCGGCGGAGGTTGCAGTGAGCTGAGATTATGCCACTGCACTCGAGCCTGGGTGACAAAGGAAAACCCTGTCTCAAAAACAAAACAAAACAAGGCTGGGTGTGGTGGCTCACACCTGGAATCCCAGCACTTTGGGAGGCCGAGGCGGGTGGGTCACCTGAGGTCAGGAGTTCACGACCAGCCTGGCCAACATGGTGAAACCCTGTCTCTACTAAAAATACAAAAATTAGACTGATGTGGTGGTGGGTGCCTGTAATCCCAGCTATTCGGGAGACTGAGGCAGGAGAATTGCTTGAGTCCAGGAGGTGGAGGTTGCAGTTAGCTGAGATCGTGCCACTGCACTCCAGCCTGGGCAACAAGAGCAAAACTCTGTCTCAAAAAACAAAACAAAACAAAACAAAAACACCTGGATGTGAGTTTTGCTTCAGCCACTTGCTGTGCGACTTACATGAAATCATCTCCCCTCTCTGAGCCTCCATTTCTTCATCCAAAAAGAAAGGACTGCACTCTGGATTGAAAGCAGCAACAGAAATGAAACCGTTTGCAAAATATGAATGTAAAATGGAATGATCTCGTCTATTCACCACCTCGTTCTGTCCTGGAACTTGCTTGCCTCTCAAGTACTGGTGTCATTTTATTTTATTCCATTACTGAGCTGGGGCTCACCTTTTTTTTTTTTTTTTTGAGACAGAGCCTCACCCTGTCGCCAGGCTGGAGTGCAGTGGCGCGATCTGGGCTCACTGCAACCTCCGCCTCCCAGGTTCAAGTGATTCTCCTGCCTCAGCCTCCCAAGTAGCTGGGACTACAGACAAGCACCACCATGCCCAGCTAATTTTTGTATTTTTAGTAGAGACGGGGTTTCACCATGTTAGCCAGGATGGTCTCAATCTCTTGACCTCATGATCTGCTTGCCTCGGCCTTCCAAAGTACTGGGATTATAGGCATGAGCCACCATGCCTGGCCTCACCTTTTAAACTGTTTTTTTTAAAAGTAAGTAACATGTTTGCCTAGTTCAAAACAATATTTTTGAATTTGTATTGCTTTTAGAGATGAGGGTCTCACTGTGTTGCCTAGGCTGGAATGCAGTGGCTATTCATAGACCCCATCATGGTTCACTGCAGCTTTGAACTCCAGGCCTCAGGTGATTCTTCCGCCTCAGCCTTCCAAGTAGCTGGGACTACAGGCATGTGCCACCTGGCCCAGCTAACATATTTCAAAATGCTCAAGTTACAAAAAGGTATATGCTTACCTCTGTAAAGCCAATGAAACCAATTTTGGGGTCTCCATCCAGAGATATTCCTCAGCATACACATTAGACTGGATAGACATTGCTTCTCTGTTACCCTCCTTTACCCAAACGGGAACGTGCCATTTCATCCATTCATCGAGAATTGAAACCAGCCGGCCCCACAGCCTGTTCTGCTCCTTGATTTCTTTTGTTTTGTTTTTCCTCTTTCCAAAGTATCTAGGACACGGTTCCATATTCGTCCATCAATGGTTCCAGTTATCTGTTCGGCCTACTGTGACCCACTGCATGGGAACACCGCAAGTGTGGAACCAGTCACCTATGTAGGGGCCTCCAATTCTTTGTCATTATTACAAATAATGCTGCCTGGGTCATGTCATAAATGTGCATGCATAGCTGGGTGTTCCATTTCCTTTTTTTTTTTTTTTTTTTTGAGACGGAGTCTCGCTCCATCGCCCAGGCTGGAGTGCAGCGGCCGGATCTCAGCTCACTGCAAGCTCCACCTCCCGGGTTCACGCCATTCTCCTGCCTCAGCCTCCCGAGTAGCTGGGACTACAGGCGCCCGCCACCTCGCCCGGCTAGTTTTTTGTATTTTTTTTAGTAGAGACGGGGTTTCACTGTGTTAGCCAGGATGGTCTTGATCTCCTGACCTCATGATCCGCCCGTCTCAGCCTCCCAAAGTGCTGGGATTACAGGCTTGAGCCACCGCGCCCGGCTGGGTGTTCCATTTCTACAAGTAGAATCGCTGGGTCAAAGAATTTGTGCATTTAGTAGATAGATATTGCCAACTTGCCTTCCGAGGAGACTGTATCATTTTACAGCCTGCTAGCAAAGCGGGATAGTGGCTTCGCCTTCTTGCCAAGCGAGTGTGTCCCAAAAGCTTGCATTTCCGCCAATCTGCTCGGTGGAAAATGGGGCCTGGGTATAGTTTTCATTTGCACTTTTCTCCTGCTAAGTGAGGTTGAGCGTCTTTTCAGCGTCCAGCCCTATGGCTGGCTCCAGGTCCTCTCCGTACACAGCCTTATGATTGGCTCTGCAAGATCCAGGACTGGATTTGTGTTTCTATCTTCCGGCTTCTCGCTGAGTCACTCCCAAGAAGGAAAGGGCAGCAGGCTCACGTTATTTCTGCCCGGGCCATCTGAGCTGCCAGTCCTGGGAAGACCTTGGCCTCCTGCACTCCCTGTGGGCGCCCAGCACCTGTGCGCTGCACCTGTCAAATCCAGGCCTCCTGGTCCCCCTGGGAGGGATAGGGGCTGGCAGATAGGGATTAGGCCAGACATCTTTGTAAACCAGGCATCAGAGGACCCAGCTAGACTGGAAGAAGGAAGATTTGGAAGAAACCAACGAGCAAAGCCCTAAGCTCTAAGTGACAAAATGAGAGGAATGATGCTGAATGGAGGGAAGAGATTTAAGTTGTTGAGAGGACTTTGGGCAGAGAGGGTGGTGAGCCACCGCCGAGGGATGGTAAACTTGGGAACAGCTCTCACTGGAAGTCACGTGAGACGCACTGTAGCTTCCACCCTGGCTCCGTGGCTCATGATCACTTCAGGGTTAGTGCTAAGAGCTGCCTTGGGTGGGAAGTAGAGACAGCCTCTTGCCTGTGCACGGAGAATTCAGGCCACGCATGCAACCAGCCAGAGGCCTGGAGAAGCCCCTCTCTCCACAGGGACCCTCTCTAAGCAGGGTCTGGGCATCTGCAGGGCAGCTATGGTCAGGTGGTTGTAATTTAAGCTCAGGGCCGCCCTGTACGTCTGGCTGAGTCTTGCTCACAGAAGGTCGAGAGAAGCCAGGAGAAGCCGGTGGCTGGATTCCTGGGCCCCTGGGGAGTCTGCAGCCTGTTATTTCCTGACACAAACAAAAAGTAAATTTGCACTGGAAATTGCTGAGGCAGAGTCATCCTGGAGCTCCTTGAAGGATGGGGACTTGTAATTTTCTAACCTCCAAGGCCTCTGACCCCTGGCAGCTGGGCTTTTCCATCTGTGAGCTTCAGTGGAGACCCCCAGGCCTAGTCTAGGCTCAACCACCATCCACAGTCAGAGCTCTCCTGCCTACTCTGCTGGGGCCGGCAATCCCGAGCCAGACTACAGAAGTGGACAGGGAGAGAGGTTTGCAGTATCTGGGACCCCATTTCAGTTCCATCCAGGTGACCCATGCTGCTGTGTCAGAGGGAAGATGAGCCACCGCTGATCTTTACCCCAGTCCTGACCGGAGACCGACGCTGTTGCGGCAGGTGGCATCCTGCGTGGTGGGCAGGCAGGGTGGGGCCACCTTCCTGAAGCCACCTTCTCAGAGTCTCTCAATGCCACATTACCAAGCAGAGTTTTCAAGAATTGTAGCTAGGGATGCTCTCCTCCCCCCAGCTCTTCAGCCTCTCTCGGGGAAAAACACAAAAAGTTGAGGTTGTCCCTGGGGCCACCACGAAATGCTTAATTGCTTTCTGAGAGAATTGTCACCTCTTTCTGCTTTCCTCCACCTCTCTATTGCCCTTCTCCACCTCTACCCCACCACTGGAGGCTCTTGCTGGGGGAGCTGGGGCTGAAGACATGAGCTCCCTGACTGTGTCCCAAGGGAACCTGGAGCATGTGCTGACTCTCAGTCCGCTTCTGCGACTGCGAGTCATATTACTTCCCATATTGCTGCACCACCTTTGCTGGAAAAAAAAAAAGAACTCTATGTTTTGGGGGAATAAATGTGCTTTTTGCTGTGAGCCAGGCACTATTTGACAGCAGATGGATGATGGCCCAGGCCAGCTGAGTCAGCCAGACTTTGGAGCAAGCAGTGTGAACCAAGACAGGGATGGGAGCCAACCAAGGAAAGTAAGGTACAGGGATATTTGAAGGTTTTCATCCTGGGAGTTTAGTCAGCACCTTGTGCAACTTGATTTACATTGGGGGCCAAAGAGGGATGTGTATTATGAAGGGTAGGCTAAAAAGCAGTCACAAATAGACTACCAAATGTATAATAGCTCAAATACCTTAGGAATTTATTTCTTACTCACATAACAGACCAAGACGAGCGTACCTGATTAGACAGTGGCTTTCCTCCACGTGGTGATTCAGGGACCCAGGTTCTTCCATCTCAGGGCTCTGCCCTTTTCCAGGGTCTCATTGGCACCTATATCCAGCTGGCAAAGAGAAGGGAAATGATAGAAGAAGTACACCTGCTTTTGATGCCTTGGCTCAGAGGGGCTGCACAGCTTTTCTGCTCACATTCTACTGGTAGGAATTTGTCACGTGGATACACCCAGTTGCAAAGGCAGCTGGGAAATGTAGTCTCTGTTCTTAGTGACAATGCTGTGCTATGAAAGGGGCGTGGAGATTTTGGTAGCCAGCTAACCACCTCTGCCACACGTCCTAAATCAAGCCATTTAGGTCACAAGACCGGGAGAGAGAGCAACTCACTTTGAGTTTTTGTTTTTGAGACGGGGTCTCACTGTTACCCAGGCAGGAGTGCAGTGGCATGATCATAGTGCACTGTGGCCTTGGCTTTCTGGGCTCAAGGAATCCTCCCACCTCACCCTCCCAAGTGGCTGGGACCACAGGTGTGTACCACCATGTCCAGCTAATTTTTTGTAGAGATGGGGTTTCACTCTGCTGCCCAGGCTGGTCTGAAATTTCTGGATTCAAGGAATCTGCCCACCGTGGCCTCCTGGAGTGCTGATATTACAGGTGTGAGCCACTGCGCCTGGCCTTTTTTTTTTTGGAGACAGGGTCTTGCTCTGTGTCCAAGTTGGAGTACATTGGTGCAATCATAGTGCACGGTAGCCTCAACTTCCTGGACTCAAGCAATCCTTCCACCTCAGCCTCCCAAGAGCTGGGACTACAAGTGCATGCCACCAGGACCAGCTAATTTATTTTTATATTTTGTAGAGACAGGGTCTCCCTATGTTGCCCAGGTTGGTCTCAAACTCCAAGGCTCGAGCTATCTACCCGCCTTGGCATCCCAAAATGCTGGGATTACACGCATGAGCCACCGCGCCTGGCCACTCTGGGTCTTTAATTAGAGAGTCCTGCCTGAGTAACTTGCTAGAAAGGATTTTGCTTTTGCCAAGGATTGGAAGATCCAACAGCATCAGAACTGGGCAGAAATACAAGGGCAAATTAACAGAGAAGAAAACTAATAAGAAACCTGGATAATGATAATAAGAAGCTGTGCGATTCCTGCAATTGGTTTATCTGTACATAGTTCGTGCCCAAACTTCCCAGCCTGAGCACAGAAGCTTGGGCCTCTGGCAGAAGCTGTGTGAACAAAGATGTGGATGGTTCTTTGTGGAGGAGGGGCACAGCCAGAGTGCGGGGTGAGGCTGCAACTTCAAGGCTGTGCGAGAAATCAGAAGGCCTCCTTTGCCTCCTCCCCTGGGATCAACATCCATGCCCTGGAACCTTCGCTGTGCAGGCACCTGTATTAGGTATTATTTCTGCATAACAAATTGCCACAGATTTAGCAGTCATGTATTTGCTCACGGTTCTGTAGGTTAGACATCTGGGGCAGGCTTCACTGGGTCTCTGCTTAGGATGTCAGGAAGCCAAAATCAAGGTGTTGGTCAGTCTGGGCTCTCATCCAGAGGCTCTAGGGAGGAATCGACTTCCAGGTTCACTTAAGTTGTTGACAGAACCCACTTCCTTGTGGTTGCAGGACTGAGGTTCCTGTTTTCTTGCTGGCCGTTGGCTGGGGGTATCTCTGAGCTCCTAGGGACTTTCACAAGTCCGTTCCATGTAGTGCTTCCTGCATCTTTAAAACCAGTAAACGTGCATCCAATTCTTGTGCTTAGAATCTCTCTGACTTCCCTTCTGCTATTGGAGAAACTCTCTGCTTTTAATAAGCTCATGGGATTAGATCCAGCCCACTCAGATAACTGACCTACTTGGAGATCAACTGATTGGTAATGTTAATTACACTGCAGATCCCTTCTGCCATATAATATAATATCATCAAGGGAGTAACACACCCACCCAGGGACAGAGATCATGAAGCCGTCTAAGAATTCTGATTCCCATAGTGCCTGAAGCTGTGGGTCTGGGACCCAGAATAGCCTACATTGAGGCTAAAAAGACTTTTGCTTTCTGGCCAAAGAGTTGCCCCACTTGGTTGCACCCAACTGTGGTGGGGTAATCGCTGGGCCTGGTCCCAGCTCTTCCCATACACACAGGAGATCTAGAGACAGAGAGGAAATGGCCCCTCCCCCTGCAGGCTCCTTTCTCTTGTCAAAAGACAAAATTACAAACATTTAAAGATCTTAATTGGCTTTTACTCGGATTCTAGAATTGGGCAACACCTCACCTTATACAATAGAATGAGTGTTGGGATTGAGCTGAGCAGTAGAGGTTGGCTTTGAAAGCAGAAACAGAACGAACGTCAGATTTCAAAGTTATTTTCCTTGTAAGATTAAAGCAGAGGGGACTTCCTTACCATGCCAGCTAAAACTGGCCTGTTTGGGGATCTGGTTATTATCCCTCGCTCTCCTGATCACTTGGAATGTCAGATAAACAACATAGTGTCAACTGGGCGACGCGGAACTTCAGCATGAGTGACTCCATTTCGGTTTGGTCTGCTGGGCCTCGTGCAGGAGCTCAGCCCAAGCCAGTGGCTTCCTGTACATTTCATTGAACACCCTCGGAGCCTCATGGAGACCGCACATCCTGACGAGAGGCTCAAGACTGTGCGGAGCACTCTGAACCCAAAAGAAATACAGCCTGGTGGCCAGTGCAGCGGCTCATGCCTGGAATCCCAGCACTTTGGGAGCCCAGGAGTTTGAGGCCAGCCTGGGCAACATAGTGAGACCCGCAGTTGCTACCAAAATTTAAAAACTAGCCAGGTGTGGTGGCGTGTACCTGGAGTCCCAGCTATTCAGGAGGCTGAGGTGGGAGGTTGAGGCTGCAGTGAGCTGTGGTCGTGTCACTGCACTCCATCCAGCCTGGGTGACAGAGTGAGACCCTAGCTCAAAAAATAAAAATAAAAATAAAAACAAGAAAGAGAGAAAGAAAGAAAGAAAGAAAGAAAGAAAGAAAGAAAGAAAGAAAGAAAGAAAGGAAGGAAGGAAGGAAGGAAGAAAGGGAAGGAAGAAAGGGAAGGAAAGAAGAAAAGAAGGAGGGAAGAGAGAGAGAAAGGAAGGAAGGAAGGAGAGAAAGAAAAGAAAGAAAGAGTAAGGAAGGAAGAGAGAAGGAAAAAAAGAGAAAAATAGAAAGAG